>NW_019385222.1:286369-318459 GCF_000671375.1 Centruroides sculpturatus
TCATATAAAAAAAAAAAAAATTAGAATTAAATAATACCCAATAATGGAACAGAAAATTAATAAATTTTACTCTTATACAGTTTAATTATATTATTATTTTATTAAATTCTACTTCTTTGCTTTATTCTTTTACATTTCTTTTCATTAGCTACTTATGTGACTATTACATTGGCAATGCCCAAGTCAGGACTGACACCACTGTGACCATTATATCTGTATGCAAGTCTTGCATGAGCAATCACATATGAGAATGGTCGGGTTTGGGACGGAAGAGAGTTGAGAGAAAGCACGCTGGAAATAACTAACTCCACTATTCATTTAAACATTAAATAACAATAATTTATTTGTTTAAGTTTATAAACTATTTTACAAGGGCATAGAATTAGTGGAAGAATCTATTCCTACAAGCGTGCCAAACAGAGAGAGAGAGAGAGAGTTTACAATTTCAGACACGAGTTGATAAATACCTGGATGTGGTGATAATCATAACTTTCCTGGAGGGAAGGCTTAGTTCAGGTCCAGAAGGGCATTGTTTCGTCAGTAATGTTCAGGTACTAGTTCATCAAGGGAAGTGATGAAAGTCTGATGGAAAAATTTGACAGAAGTTCAGGAAGAGTGGCGGTCAAAGACAGAGAGGAGGTTAACACACACAATTTAGGCAGGCAAACTCTCAGTCATCATCTATCCTCTTGCCTTTTATTTGGGGTCCACTCTAATGTCCATTTTTGGTAACATTGACGGTTGCTCCAATCTGCAATTTTTTCCCTTTTTTCCTCAATGAGTAGTTTTTCAGAAGCTCTGTCACTCTTGGAGGAAGTGCTATCTGTGGGAAAATTTTATAAAGTTCCTTGACTGCATTTGTAAAATGGAATACTCCTCTCCTTTTCTGACCAAAAAATTAAGATTGAAATTGTTTTTACACTAGCCCAGGTTCCTACACTTATCCCTATCTGAGTTTCATGAATTAAATAAATTTTTGTCATTCTATCTTATGAAAATAGGTTTTTATTTTTATTCTCTTATTATTGCTGTGTTATTTATTTGTTTATTTACCATCCAAATTCTTTACAAGATTTTGAATTTCAAATAAAAAAAAATGCCTAATATTTGAATTTGTCCTTTTTATTTATCTTAATAAATCTTATTTTTGTTATTATCTAATTGTCAAATAATTTCAATTACACTTATATTTTATCAGAAACACAGCCATAAACTTCCAGCAAAGTGAGATTCCATTTTTTTTTTTTAAATACAAATTTCAAAATTCATTCAATTGTACATTATTCATAAAACTGTCTGATGATTGTTATTAAATACAACTGAAAACATTAGTGATATTAAATTTAAGTATTGTGCTAGAACTTAAAAGATTTGTTTTTTTCTCTTTTGTGATTCAAGAAGCTATACAAGAAGTGAAAAGAGCATATTTAGTATGGCTAAGTTCAAGGTCCTCTAAACTTCAAAGCCAATATATCAAAACAAAAAACACTGCAGCAGATATTGTAAAGTTATCAAAGGAGAAAGCTTGTTTGGCAGAAAACTGAAATCAGACTATACAAATTCAAATAAAATAATTTGGCAGACTATCTGTTGTCTTCTTGGATGGCAGGGCACTCAATAAAGAATGCAACAGATCACAAGATTATAAACAACAGATGAAAAGAGTGCTTTAACGATTTTATACTCAATGGATACCAGAATTACTAATATGACCAGAGTGCATTTTGGGATAAAGACTGATCTCACCATGAAAAAAATCAGAAAGACAATCAAATCATTTAAATCTTGCAAAGCAGTAGGTAATGATGAAATTTAACCTGGAATGTTAATGGCATATTCTGGTTAACTCATGTTTATCAGGTATTCTGGAAAGACACCAAAGCGATGACAGACTGGGTTATAAGCTCTATCTTTAAGAAGAGACAGAAGAGTGAATGCTCTAATTAAAAATTCAAAGGCTGCATTCAAATAGGTTCTTTATAAGAAGAGCTTACAAATACAAACTTTGGCTTTGCTAAGATTGTGTTGTCATCTCTCTTGTTTATTATTTGTGAGAAATATTAGTGCTGAGAACAGTCTTTTCAACGTGTTTAATGACAAAAAGAAACATTTCTTCTTGTCATTAAACACAGATAATGTTGAAAAGACAGTGTTCTCAGTGCTAATTTATCTCAAACATTTCAATGTGGTGAAAAAAGTTTTTTGTTTTGTTTATTATTTACATGGACCAAATAGAGAGACACAGATGATGTGATGAGAATTGTTTTTAGAGACCGTGGAATATGTTGATTACTATTTACTGATGACTTAGTTTTTCTCAAAAGCTCACAGTGTGATCTTCAAGATGCACTTGATAGGTTCCTAGCTATTTGCACTAATGCTAGAATGAAAATAAGAATGCCAAAGACAGTGTTGATACTATCAAGAAATCTTGTTCAATGTACTCTCCAGCTAAAGGATGTGAGGCAGATGGAAAAGTTTAAATATTTAGCGACTGCATTCATAAGTGATGAAAAGCATGACAAAAATACACATCTAAATTGGTCAAGGAAGTACCATACTATGGGAACTAAACTGTTCAGTAATGCTCAAGAAAGAGTTAGCAAGAAAGGCAAAATTATCAGTTTTCACTTGGTTTATGTCCCAATTATTACCTAAAGGCATGAATGTTGGATAATGACCAAAAGATGCAAGAACTGTAGTTGAGATGACTTGTATGTTGCAAGAAATATAGTAAAACTTATATCTGATGAATATGTAAATTTTTACTTCTAAGTTAGTTAAAATTACATGTACCATATTTATAAATACAACTTTATAATATTCTATTTACTTATGTATTTTTCAGTATTGACAAGACTGTCTTGTTTATAAAATCATACTGCCATTTTATATTACCAGCATAGAGGTACGAAGGATTACATGTCAATAGTTGATATTTGGCACAGAGTATTAGGTGCCCAAATCATTTGCACATAAAAAAATCCAGACTCGTAGGTAGTCAGGGGACCAAGAACCGAGTCAAAACAAAATGGCGACCTTCTTCTACAAACAGGCAAAACAGGCACCTCACCCCACTGAAGTCAGGTGAGAGTACCACCCATAGTCATTTTAAGAAGTAAACTCTGACCTTCGGACTGAACATGTAGTTTCTTCTATATTAAATAAAATTTGTAATCTAATTTTGTAAATTTGGGAGTGCTTCAAATATGTCATTAAAACGGTTTTATGTCATTACAAGTGGGTTTTTTAACATTATCTAGTTTAGTAAAATTGTGGAACCGATAAAAATTTGATGTTATATTAGGGTTGTCGTTACATCCGATGACGTTATAATCAGGTTAAACTGTATATTGTTTGTGCAAAATAAAAAAATAATTTTGGATGAATACAATAGCCATGATTATTTTTTTCAAAAACGGGAAATTTTCGTTTCACAACGAAGAGAAATTTCAAAATTGGATAGGTTAATTTTATCAAAAATGCATTGTGGACAACCTTGTGGTCGTGGCTGGCAAAGTTTGAACAATCGTGCCAAAAAGCATGAATACCAAAGAAGATTGGGAAATGAGAACAAGACCCGCCTTGAGCATCAAAGTGATTCCGCTTAGTAGTGAGTCTCAGTGAGACATAGAATTAAAACGGTAAAACCATATTTGGAACAAGACTAATAATAAATTAAACATTTTAATATTTACATATATATTTTTTCATACCCCAATTTCCACTTACAATATAAATGCATTGATAGTTATACTATTTGAACTCTTATCTAACTTTTAGACAGAGGACTAGTAATTGATAAGTTATGATTCAAGTCACACCTTAGGATAAGTGTCTTCCAAAATTTTCCAGATGATTTAATTAAATATCTAAAGTGAATTTCTAATTATTAATAAGATGGCAGCTGAATATTTTTAGATCAAATTCTATAATTTAACTTCTTAAACATTAGCTTACTATTCTAGCTCAAAATAACTGGTTTAAACAATTTCAGAATAAATAAAAAAGAAAAGACANCTATATTGAATACATGCCATATTGTTAGGAAATTCCTTAATACAGACATTGACACACACATTTAATTTTAGTTTTGTTTTGGTTGCTATGCCTTGACTCTGGTCCGGCATAGTACACAGCCACCGGTTTAAACCGAGTATTACCTACTAAACCCAACATAATAATGTTTGCTGTAGCATTATTAAAACCAACACTAAACATTATTAATTCTCTAAATAATTAAACAAATTCTAAATTAGAGTTAAGTTAATTAATATAATTCAGGAATTTGGACTTCAGGCAGTCATTTTATAATCTGTTTACTATATTAATAATTAGTAAATTTGAAATGATTTGATTAACTTTAAGTAAATTTGAAAAATCTTGGAAGTAAACCATTACATCAATCCAAAATTAATAATTTACTGAATAAATAAGTGAAATGGAATTAGATAGAATACTGATAACATGTTTTCAATTAGTGGAATAGTTAAGTCTTATATATTATTGTATCTAAGTAACTAAAATGCAGTGAAACATTATGATTACCATGACAACAAACTCTGCAATATCTTCATCATCAAACAAATCAATTTGCTTCAATTCACGTGAATGTTTGTCAAATATACTCGTGCACTAAACTCACATACATACATATGTACAAGTGATAGAAGTCAATAGAAAGAAGTTGTCAATAAGTATCAGTATGTTTCAAATTATATTTTATATTTTTGCAATATTGAAATCATTTACAACATATAATTAAACTATAGAATTAAAATTTTAAGATTAGAAAATAATGTTAAAAAATAAAGTAATATCATATCTTAAATATTCTTAAAAAACATTTGTTTATCTCACTGCATTTAACATGACTTAGACTTTTTCATTTCCATATAACTACAAATAATATGGAGTTACATCAGGTTTCTCAAATCAATAATAATCATTATATTTATATTTAATCATTTTAATAATAAAGTTATTATATATAAATGTTTAAAATATAATTACTTAAACATATCTATAATATAATAATAAAAGAAATTAAAAATTCATAACAAATGGTGTAATGCATACAGTTTAATAAGTTTAAATTCCATCATCAGTTAAATTGACAAATACTTCAAATTTTGCAATTAACCTTCTCATAGCTGTTTACTGCCATATGAACAAAATAATAACAAACTGTATGTATACACATTAAGTGTAAATACACAGTTTTTACACACACTTAAAGGTTGTTTACAGTTTTTTGTTAAATCATAATCATTTAAAAAAAAATGATTATGATTTAACAAAAAACTGTAAACAACCTTTAAAGTCCAGTAACAAAAAGTTGTTTACAGGTTGTTTAGTTTGTTTGCGATTCATTCCAGTATTAAGATGGTAATTTAACGCAATTTAAAAGAAATAATTTGTCAAGTATGATCTTAATGAGGAATGAGCTTTAAAGTTTCAATTGATCTGCAATCATTAATGTCGTCTTATAGAGAATTATATAAAGACCTAGCCGCAATACAAACCCAGCCATTAATAACTGAATTCATTCATATAACCACTGCAATTTCGAACAACAGGACATTACTACTAACGTTATTTAGGAATTCACAGAAAGAACTTCTCATGTGGAAAAGAACTTTATAACCAAAGCATTTTTAGCAATAGCAGTGATATTTCAATCATGCACAAACATATACGTTTATTGTCATAAAACGATAGCAAATAAAATCTTATGTATAACACACATTACATATTCTGCCAATTTTTATGTTCATTAATTCTTTGTTTTTTTGTTTTTCAAATAAAATTTATGTTCCTATAATTCCTACTCCTATAATAGGAACATAATAAAGTTATATTCCTATTATTTATGTGCAATATATATGAAATAAAATTTGGTAACATGCAAAAAAAATAAGATTTTACAAGATTTTTCAAATGGTTTATTTCATTATTTTTGTTGATTTCTTAGACCTGTAACCAATCTTCTATATTTTTTTTACACATAATTTCCAGACACCAATCTATTGTGTAAAAACAGAATTAGGTATACATATTTACACAAGCACACATCTATACATTTAAAAAAATAATAGCTATCTACTGCATATTTACATTAGTGTAACCCAGGGTTTGGGTAAAACTTGTGGGTTCAAATCCACTGCAGGCAATTTTTCTTCAAATACACTCAAATTTAATAATTATTAATATAACAAAAAAATAGTAACAAACCTATATTACTTAAATTCCCATTTTATTAACTAAATCAACCAATTCTAATTCCATTCATAAATATATACAAAATTATACTATCAAGTCAAACTTTTATAACGTTATTATATTCAAATTAGAAATGTAACATTCGCCAAACCGAAAGAATCAGAAATCAAAAAATGTACACACAATAACAGACCACTTTAGATGCAATCACTAATTCTAATACACAAGTTTTGAGATTATAACATAGTTGTAGCAATAGACAATTTTGGAAAATTAAATGGAAATTTCAGATATATTTGTTACTATCTCAAAATTTTTTCAAGTATAATACCTATTAAATGATTTAGCATAAGAAGCGAAAGAGTGTAATATCATTCGTAAGGAGTATCTTGCAAGCAGATATCTTAATACTAAATGGCTTCACAAAAGCTTCTACTTAAATTTTAAAGCGTTATATTATATATTCGGATTACAGTAGAACCCCTCTAGTCCGCCCTCGGCTAGTCCGTCACTCCGGTTAATCCAACCAAGGTCGGAGTCAAGAAACTTGTCCCGACTCGTTGGTGACTCACTGTCCGTGGCATTTTTCTGTGTTCGTTACAGTATATGTTTTACATTGTGTGTACATGTACAGTTTTGTGTGTGTTTTCAATATGTCAGGAGTGAAACATAAACACGTTACTCTTTCATTAAATGAAAAATTAGCAGTGCTACAAAGACTGGACAAAGGGAAAGATTGTTTATTTTACTGTTTTTCTGATAATCCGACCTTTTTTGCGTTCCGACCACACCCCCAGTCCCAAAGGTGACGGATTAGAGGGGTTCTACTGTATTTCCATTTAACTTCTCGGTAAATTTCCAATTTTCACCCGACGACGAGGATAAAGTGCTTGCAATAAAAAACGTACACGTAACGCAGCATCTTCTCCATTTAGTATACAATATTTGGCTCGAAAATCATCATATTGATCACTAAGCGGATATCGGCACAACACATTCTTAGTTTACGTCGATGCAAATTTACTCCGGATAAAAAAACAAACCAATTAAATAAAAAGACACGCCGTAACTTATAGTAAACAATTACCTTATTTTTATAAATACAAAGATTTGAGCAAGTTTCTAACTCTGAATGAAAGAGAAAGCAAACCCCCTCATTCACAGTTAGAATCTTACCTAAAAAATAAAATAAAATAACAGATCTTGATGTAAATAGAAATACAATTATAATCATCATTTAAATTCTCTAAATTTGTTTGTTGTATGTTTAAATGAAACGTGATTATCCATTGGTTAATTTATTTAGGATAATTAATAATATTACATTATTTTAATTACCAACAAAGCAAGACTTTGTACTCCTTTTAACTCCACCATACCTGTTTGTTGGAAAGTATGCCAACGCAAATGAGCAACAGGTGTCAATTAAAAGGAAAGAGCGTAATTTTCATACTTGTAGATTTTAAATGTTTTAAAGTATATAAAACGTAGATACAAAATATAAATTCGATTTCTTTTTTTAAATAAACAAACAGTAAATTGTCTTACTTACTTCGTTAAGACGTGAAAAACTTTCTAACCAAACTTGTTGCTAGATCATCCAAAAGTAATTGGTTTTTTTCATAATGTGTTTTGACCTATCGTTCTACCTATTTATTATGTTTACATTTACCTTGCTCAAAACTAAGATAACACAGCAGACCTTCTTCCAAAAGGCATTTACGACAAGGATTATGGGAAAAGAAAATAAACACTATAAGAAATTAAAACAGAGTTTTATTGCAAGTGCCATCTGTAGTCGGAAAGTATAAATCGTAATTTAAAAAAAAAATGTAAGAAAAGTAATAAATATTAAATATTTCTTTCGTCTAACTTTATCTAAATATGTTTTTTTTTTTTTTTTAAAGACGTTTTAATTTTATGTTTGTTAATAGCCAGGTTGCGGCCGAAGAGTTTTCATCTGTAAAAGGCGAACGTCGAACGTCGAGCGCCGCTTATAAGATAGCGGCGCTCGACGTTCGACGTTCGCGTTTTACAGATGAAAACTTCGGCCGCAACCTGGCTAATGTCAACGAGCGGAGTGTTCTGACAAAAAGTTTAGCAACGTAAATGAATTAAAGTCGAAAAATATATAATATAACATAATAAAATATGAATCGCGCGTGTAAAAAGCATAATGAAAAAAAAATGGATTAGTAAACTGAACGAAATTTAAACGGTCTACACAGCGAGGAGCAGTCCACGATCTACACATCTGTTCTGTGAGAAAAGTTGCATTTATTTTTGTATATATCAATATATATTTAAATTTTAAATTAAAAAAAAATGTGATTATATTCTCATAATTCCTCAAAATACACCGTTATACAAGTGTTCGAATTACAACAAATTATACAATTCGTTGTAATTCAAAACACTTGTACAAACAATTATAGTTTTCCAAATATCGAACTCGGCTAAATAATCGGCTGATAAATACAGTTTACGTTATATCAATAGTGTATTTACATAGTATAACTATAAACTTTTATTATTAACTCTAAATATTAATAATTTTACTATTTAACCGATCTTCATTTCAAATAATTTTTCATTAGCTCTTAAACTTTTTTCTTATTATAAATCACTAATAAATTTTAATCTAAAATATGTGTAGAATTTTTTTTAAAAGAAGCGATAAAAACTGTCGCCACTTCTTTAAATCCTTCTTCGATCAATACACAAATAAGAGCGAAAGTGTAAATTCCATCACGTCTTTCGTTCTGATAAATTATAATTTATATTTTTAATGCTTTTTTTAATTATTTTCATTCAAAACATTTTAAAATGTTTCAAAAAATACTTCAGTCATTCAATACGATGGAAGACAATTGACTGGATGTAAGATAGGAAGTAACCTCAGTCATTATAATGTTATTTCTAGATAATGGAACGGATTTAAATTAAGAATCAGCTATGTCTAGTAAGTTAAAGTCACTAAACATTACGACATTGGTTAATCAGCATCTGACTCTAACTGATAGACACCCTAATGGAATTTCGACACGCTACTTCTCTATTAGAGTTTCCAGTATCTATAACAGGTGCACGCATTAAGTTAAATTGTTTTTAAACGAGCCGTAGTATTATAGCTAAAATATAATTATATGAACATTAATATAAGACGATGGGATCAACAGCAGATCCAGAAATCTTTAGAGGACTGTGAAGAAATGGAACATGGCTTACAAATTTGTTTATTAACTGAGGTAACTTTTATTTGCGAGAAACTATCAGATATAAGTTTCATATTTATTGAGAACGATAAATTGCAGAAACTGTCTTTCAATGATGTTATTGAGCAGTTTGCGGCTGAGAAAGGTCGGAAGAAGTTGTAGTATAACACGATATATTATGTAATAAACTGTATAATAATGATAAATAAGTTTATTTAGTTGCAAGGGGCTACGAAAAATTTAAATTGCATTGAGCCACTTCGAATATAAATCCTGCTGCACTAGATACAGCAACTTCTTTCTTCTCGTCAGGGCTATGCTTACGGTCCATATGTGGCACACGTGGGAGTAGAGTGTTCTTCCTCCGTACCTAGTTTTTTAATATGACGTTTTCCATATTTGAATAATCTTAACTCGAGCACGAAACTAAGATTTTGCTTTTAAGCATAGTTTTTTATATTCTATCAAATAAAATTTGTCTCATAATTTTTTCGGTTTTAATATTTCGGAAAGGTTTCTGATAAAGAGTCTGGGTTCAGTCTGGTTATGATTCTCGAGAAATTTTATACGAGTATCCCTCGTACAATACGGCATTTTTACAACACGATTTTTTTCCTTCCTTATCCTTACTTCCCTATCAATCGGATATCGTTGTCGTTGCTCTTAGACTTTGTTTTGTTTTTATAGATTAATCTTCGTATTAAGTAAAATTTATTTTAAAATTTTTAGGTGTTATTAAACATTTTTTAAACCATGTTTTTTCATTAGTTTTTTATTTC
The DNA here is from genome assembly GCF_000671375.1 of Centruroides sculpturatus. Taxonomy (NCBI): domain Eukaryota; kingdom Metazoa; phylum Arthropoda; class Arachnida; order Scorpiones; family Buthidae; genus Centruroides; species Centruroides sculpturatus. Next base: position 296,586 of record NW_019385222.1, read on the forward strand.
GTATAGCACGGATTCGCATAACACGGCACCTGTAGTTGATCTGGCTTCTTACTCGGTCGTAATGAATCACAAATTTTCAAATGATAAAAATGTTTAGACTTGAAGACTAACGATTTAGCATATAAAACAAAACTATAACATTACTGATTGATTTTTTTAAAGCCCAACAATAATGTTATTACGCATAGAAGATATTTAGTATCGGGAAAAATTGGGTTCTCGAATACTTTTGACACAACGATTCTCTTGGTTATTGTATCATGCGATTACTCTTCATTTGGATTTGAAGAGGTTCACCACAAAGCAAATCTATCATTGTTGATATAATTCCACAGTATACTTAAAATCACAATAAATAATAACATATATTTGTTCAACTAATAAAATATTAAACTTTACAAATTACAATCTCTTTTTATCGTATATAAGTTAATAGCGGAATATTTATAAGCACTATTAAGAATATATATTTAAAAAATTATCCCGGTGTATCCATATTATCAATATTTAATATAAATAATGTACTTTATTAAGTTATATAGATCGGCCGAAACCGCAGAATGGCAAAAGACAAGGTCTTATATTATATCCAGATAAACTTCTTTTTAGTTTTTCAGTCTTTTTAGTCTATGGGCGCTAAGAGGGCTTTTTTACATCCCTATTGCGGGTTCGGCCAGTTCTACATTGGGGTCGGTACGATAACGACAGACGAGGTCCGACATATTTGAGACAGACTACACATTTAAAATTCTATTCTAGAGGTTTTCACCCGAATGCAAACACAAATTCCCAGAGCATCAAGTCGACGACTTTACTGTCTCGGTCATCCGGATTAAACTATCTATAAAATATCCGAGGTGACCCGGACTCGAACCTACTTTCTCAGAGCACCGGCTGGGTAAGGAAGTTGAGTAGGTCTATCTCTCTGGAAACTAGAAACTGAATCCGAGAACCCCAGAAACTTTTTATGTGCGATATGTCAGGCCCAGTCCATCATCTCGCCCGTCCACACCCATAGTGGGCCGAGTCGAGCCTGCAATTGCCCCGAAAAATGGAGGGGAAAAAAGTCAAAAATAGAGAAAAAAATTTTCCACAGCCGTTCAATCATAGCTCAATTTACTTTGATATACATAGCTCAATTTATAAAGCTATGATGATTATGTGATTTTTAACACAGAAACCTCAGGCCGGATGGCCGAGCGGTCAAGGTGGAAGCCTACCGCTCTGGAGGACCTGGGATTGAATCCGGACGGGTCAAGGAATCTCCAGGGCTTTTCGGGGTGGTTTGTTCGGTTATGTCGGGCCGCGTCCCTCACCATCCGGTCGCTCCATTGTGAGCCTATAATAGGCCTGCTATAAGAGGCCCTCTTAGTGCCTACTGGGCGGAAAGAGCATTAAAAAAAACACCGAAATCTCTTTATAATATTATAAAAATTTCGAACTAACATGCTTATAAATATTTTCAAACCGATCTTAAAATAAAGATTAATATTAATTTTTAAAGGAAAAAAAAATGCGCTTAAGTTTTTTTTCCCCTAAATTTCTTGATAAATTACACTGCATACTTTTAATTTCTATAGCATAAACCTTCCAAAATTATTATTTATTTATTTATTTTACGAAGCCACAAGTAATAATAAATTATTTAAGTTACAGCTATTTCAATATTTTATTTCGTGAAATTTTGTGAAAAAGTTAACAGACGAAAATTTCACGAATCGGGAGTCGTCGCCGAGTGTAGCAGACGACGGCTTATTATTGATTCTCATCGATTAAAAAATTTAATCAAATAAAAATTAAATTATTTATAATTTTAACTTAAAATTTAAAACTTTAAAGTTAAATTTAAAATTCCAATATCTAGCACATTAACCAATGATATTGATTTTTCAATATGGCGCTTAACGTTCGTATGCCAAGTTCCGTCTGCTTAGAATTAAGCTGTTTAAGAATTTCAGACTTATTCGAAAGCGTCTTATAAATCAATAATTAATATAATTGGTAGGTAATGGTATGAATTTATTCAATTCAAGTACCTTAATTTATTTCATGAAACTTTGTTTTATCGGCAATTAACGTATTTCTTTAACTCTTATTTAGAATTATTTCCCGGAGAATGATACATAATGTCAAATGAGAAAACTTCACTTGGCAGCGGTACTAGTTGCTACTAGCAGTTTCTTATTGTTTATACAAATTTTTATTCTTCAGTTATTAACAGGAAAGGTGAGTCACTGTTTACCATTTATTACCTATATTAAGGTAATTATGGTTAATCTTTACCTATGTGTACCATCGTGGCAGCGGTCCCGACCGTTCGTGCTCCCGACAGACTCCTCCTGGAGGAGAGCCGCCGGAAAGCTGCTGATTGTTTAACGTCACTAGTTATTGATTCACGGTAGTTCTTGAACACACGTATCAATAACTAGTACGGGCATGGCCACCATACGGCCCATCTAATGAATTTATGTGGCCCGCGATCAATCTTTCAATTTTAGCTACTCAAGTCCGAATAGCTTGATGAAAAATTCTGACACCTAAAAAAGAAAAAATGGTCAACAACTCACTGTGCATTTAGAGTTAACCCTCCATTACAAATCTCTTAAGTACAGCATAGAATGTTGATAATGTAAAAAATGTATCTGTAATCTCTATCTACAATTTAGTCTCTACGGGGTGACACCACGATGAGATCTCGCACCACCTCAAAATCTTCCTAGGGTGGCCTCTGGTCCGGCCCGTGGAAAAAGTTTTCTCTCTGATTCGGCCCGGGGGCGAAAACTGTTGGCCACCCTTCAACTAGTATGTATCAATTTAGTCTGTCATGACCACTGCCATGACGGTGCACATATGTAAAGATTGACCATAATTATATTAAAATGTAAACTCTGAATGAGGGATTTGTCACTCCACAGTTACAGACCCCTTTCACTTTCGATCTAACCTAACCTATTCTAATAAATTACCAATAGATCTTGTCCATTGAAAGACTTTTTCTCTTTAATTAATGAATTTGGTAATGCTAAAAACAGGAGAGGAGTTTTGTAGGTGAATTTTTGTACACTTGTTTTTCAATTTGTTATTAAACTGTTGTACACATTTTTATTACTTTATTGTATGTACTACACTACCAGGACATTTGTCTGTTTTGGTAATAAAAATATTATTATTATTGTCGTGGTTGTCGAGAGGGGAGATTTTATTTAGAAATTTTTGGGACCTGTAGTGGTTCCCACTCCTATAAATTAATGCTATTTTTACTAACAAAAAAATCTCTAAGATTGCTTTTTTATTAATAAGGAAACATTCTACATATTTCATTTGTTTAGAAATACAGTAGATCATTGATTATCCAAATACTGATTGATCAAAACTCAGTTAACTGAAAGCATTCCGGTCGGCAAATTCAAATTTTTGCTAGTGCTGTGGCACTGCAGCACTCTCCCTCTCCCTGCCAATCTAAACTGTAGACCTACTTTAATGTACTACTTTATGTAAGGTATGTATTTGTAAGACATGTGATACAAAATATATATGGTAGAGTTTTGTGTTTAATGTATTTTTTTGTAAATGATCAGTTATCCGAACAGCCCCAATCTTGAATTATTTTGGATAATCGATGCTCTACTGTAAATATCAAAAGGGGCTTGAATGAGCTCTTAATAGCTCTGATTATCATAGATCTAAATAAATGTCTCTTCTATCTGTGTTGCTCTTTTAATTGACCTCAAAAATAAATTTTGTCTAGGTCTACCTTTGGTGATAGTGATACTTCTAGACAGAATTTGAGCTGTAGATAAAACATACTTTGTTTAGAAACAATGGTGTATAAATCTTCATAATGTTTTTTATTTCTATTTTGCTTCTGTACCACTTTAATGATTTTAATGATTATGTCAGATTTCACTTATAAAATTATTTGTTCATAGGTCATTAGTGATTCAAATAAATACCTCAAAATAATATGTCTGTTAAGAATTGTATTTTGTAAGAGAGTATTTTATAACTCCTTGAGGAATTTTAAGCTTTAATAACTTTGGATATATGCATGAGAAAAGGACATTGTAAACTGTATTTAAAAGTTTTAATGCATTAAATTTTATCTCAATACAATTTTATCTTTAAATCTTAAAAATAATTATCATTGTCATTGTCAACAGATTTTAATGTATCTGTTGAGCCAATTTTCCTATTCGTTGAAAACTTTTTGCAGTTATTGCTTGGTGATTTCTTGAATTGCATTTGTAATTCTGACTTTAAAGATGTTCATATTACGTGGTTTGTTGACTGCACAAAGGTTTTGTCAGAACAACAATTGAGCATATGACAAGCAGTTAAACTTAAGTTTTACCATTGCCATATGCATTCATCTATTGAGTCTGAAAAGATATTTAAACTAAAATTATTCTAATTCATTAATTTGAAATCAAATTCATATAAAAAAACTTCAAGAACAAGGCTTTTGAATGTCTTTTTATTCTGTGCATTTATTGTGTATATATCCAAAATTATTAATGTTTAAAATTGTAAATGATTTTACAGAACATCTTGAATTGATGCAAAATAGCTAATAAAATCTTAGAATGGGTAAACAATCCAAAATTTGAGAACAGTTTAATTATTCTATAAATTTTGAATTTTAATATTTGAAATGAGTTATTAAATTATTTCATTGTATTAAACAATGAAATAATTTAATAACTCATTTCAAATAAAGCAAAGCATGGTCTAATAGAAAATTTAAAACATTTCTGTAAAAAAAAACCCAATTATTTAAAATCATTTATTTTTATATAAAATGTATTTATTATACATTAGAAATCTATAGTTCCAAAATGCTAACAATTTGATTTTTCAGATTATTTTTTATATAACATTGATGTATGTATAAATGAATCCCCAATAGAACTAGAATGCACAATAAAATAAATTATTGTTGTATAATAATAAGTCATTTGTTTTTTAAATACCTATATATTAAATTTTTACACCAACAAATTCTGATCAAAACTGATGAATCTGTGTTTTCAAATAAAGTTGAAAAATAATTTATATTTTGAAGTCATGAAAAATATTTTTAGACATAATTGATGTAATGTTGTAATGAAATAAAATTTGATTAATGAAAAATTTATTTAAATTCTATGAACTAAATATAATTTAAATATTAATATTAAATTATCAAAATAATGATGATATTTTTTTATATTTTGTGTAGGATACTGAAGTAAATAATGAACCAAATGTTGTTTTGGTAAGCTTATAGAATTTATAATCTATTTAAAGATTGTTCTGATTAAAATATGAAAATTGAAATCATATTTTTACCATTATAGTGCACACTCATTAATCTGAACTAATTGTTGTAAGAGGTTGTTCAGATTAGTAAAAAAAATATATATATTCATTTATTCATTCATGGGTGTTCTGTCCTAGGACAGGTCTGTGGAAAGCAGTCAAATTATAGAATTCTCCTTCTCCAACATTCTCTATTTCGGGCTTCCTCTTTTATTTCTTTATAAGTTTTGCCTAGTAAAACATCATCTATCAATACTTTTCTTTTTCTTCCTCTTTGTTTCCTTGCATCAATTTTTCCTTCTAATGCCACTCGCATTAATCCTTCTCCTCGCAATATATGACCTAGCCAGTTATTTTTTCTTCTTTGTATTGTTTTTAAAAGAGATCTCTGTTCCTGGACCAAATTTAAAACATCTTCATTCTTAACCTTTTCTGTCCACTTGATTTTCTCCATTCTTCGCCATAACCACATTTCATATGCTTCAAGGTAGTTTGTTTCCTTTTTCCTTAAGGTCCAAGTCTCTGCTCCATATAAAGTTATGCTCCAGGAAAAGCATTTTATTAACTTCTTTTTAAGTGTTTGGTTCATTTTTCCAATAAGAAGGTTCTTCTTCTTATAAAAAGCCATTTTTCCAGCCCTGATTCGTTCTTTGATTTCTTTTTCACATCTGCCATCTCCCTGAATAATGCTGCCAAGATACCTAAAATGTTGAACTTGCTCTATTTTGTTTCCATCAATTAGGATTTTCAAATCTTTGCTAATTAGCCTTCCAACTTTCATCACTTTTGTTTTAGCTATGTTAATTTTCATTCCAAATTTTTTGCAAGTTTTGTTGAGTTTTGTTACCAAACATTGTAGAGTTTGTTCATTTGGTGCAAGTAAAGCAATATCATCTGCAAACCTAATACTTTGTATTAATTGGCCTCCAATTTTAATTCCGAGGCTGTCCTCACTTATGGCTTCATTCATTAATTCCTCAAGATAAATGTTAAAAAGAGTAGGTGAAAGTGTACACCCTTGCCTGACTCCTTTTCCAATACTGCATGGTTTGCTTTCTCCAGTTTTTGTTCGGATAATGGCAGATTGATTCATATAAAGTGAAGCAATGAGTCTTCTATCTCTCCAATCTGTTCCTATTTTTCTTAAGATTTCCATTAGCTTTGTCCAGTTAACCATATCAAAAGCCTTTTCCATGTCAATAAAGCAAATGTACGTATCCTTATTAACCTCAATGTTTCTTTCACAGATTGTTCTCAAGAGGCCAATAGCATCCCTTGTTCCTTTTCTGAATCCAAATTGTTCTTCACATAGAAATGTTTCAGCCTTGTTGTAGAGTCTTCTGTTAATGATTTTAAGAAGGATTTTTGAGGCATGTGAAATTAAACTAATTGTTCTAAAATCACTACACTTTTTAGCTTTTGCTTTCTTTGGTATAGGTATCAAAATACTTTGAGCAAAGTCTTCAGGCCATTCTCCTGTTTTATATATGAGATTGCATAAGTCTGTTATTTTCTCGATTCCTTCCTTGCCTAACCCTTTTAGAAATTCAGCTGGTATTCCATCTACTCCTTCTGACTTTTTGTTTTTCAATTCTTTAATTGCCAATCCAACTTCATCTTTCATGAAGTTGCCAATCCATGAAGTTGCCAATCATGAATTTAATTGCCAATCCAACTTCATCTTTCATCAGATTAGCTATTTGAGAAGATTTTTCCAATTTTAACTCTTTAGGTTTGGTGTTCTCTCCATAGAGATCTCCAATATATTCTTTCCAATGGCCCATTATATCAGTTGGGGTTAAAAGTGCTTTTCCATCTTTGTCTTCAATACTCAGAATTTGGTGGGTGCGATCATTTGTTAGTTCTTTGACTTTTTTATATGATAGATCATACAAAAAAGTCAAAGAAATATATATATATATTTTTTACAAAATTATATTGTATTTTTGTATAAATAAATTGTATAAATGTGTATACTAATTTTACAGATTAGTGTACACTACACGTTTTTTAAAAGTTACACCGTTTAAAAATGTTGTGGTTTCTTTGTTTTTGTTTGAAACATTTAAAACGAAAAATAAAATTGGTTCAGATTAACCAGAGTTTGGTTTAGCGAAAATACACTATACATATTATAATGAACATCACTTTTAATAATATGATAATTTATATCAATAGTAATTAAATTAATAGTTACAACAGCAACAATTAATATAATAATTGAAATGTAATATTTATAATAGTAAAACTAGGTAGTTTCCACAAAATTATTATTGGGTTAATAAATTCATTTAATGATTTTGAAAATTTCAATTAAATTTATATAATCTTATATGTTAGACACTTTAATGAATATGGAAATTATTGTATTTTCTACTTTAATGAATATGGAAATTATTGTATTTTCTAAGAAGTATTTTTTTCTCAGTTTTATTTGTCTGAAACAGAGATATATCTTAGAATCAATGGCTTCTTTCATTTACAATTTAAAAAACAAATAGAAGTTATCATAAATGGATACATATGTAAGTTATCGATAATGCATTAATAATAATTAGTTTTGACTCTCTACTGCTCAACGATCACACTAGTTCATAACAACATTGGCAACAAGTGGTAATTCAAACTGCCTTCAAAATGACATTATGATGCAGCATTAAAAACAATAGTTATTTGTATAAAACATAAAAATAGAGCTACTACCTTCTCAGTTTTATGGAATTTGTATTATTTTTAAAACTTGCCAGTTAACAAACTTAAAAAAATTTTAAATAATTTTATTTTCATAAAAAGTTTTTCAATTTTATTCCAAACTTATAGTGCATCTTATAACTGATGGAGGCTTAGAGTGAAGGAAATATGATAATTACGTTTTGATACATCTGAAAAAAACCTGCATGAAATTGTATTCAAACTTTCAATTCTTGTCTAATGAACAGGAATTAAAAGTTTGCCCTCTGGACTCAAACAATAATTGATCCAGGCTTATATTAATTTTTGATTAGAATATAAATGTAATGAGCAAATATTTATTGTGACATTGTCAGGCTGCAATTTTTAATCATATTTTTTTAATTTATTTAATTTAAAATATATGCTCTCTGCCTCAAATTAGTACTGTAGTGTCTTGCCCCTGTACATCATACTTTTCCTTTAATAATAGAATCATGTCGATTATTTTATCTAACACCTTTCAGGGGAAAATTTTTAAGTTGAAATAACATGACTTCCAGTTTGCATCAACCGGATGCAAACCGGAAGTCATTTTTTCATTTTAATGTTTGTTGTATTATACTATTTGATTTATATAACTACAAATGTTATCTTACATAAGAGTTTATCACACCTAGTAACCAATGTAACACATTTTAAAAATTCTTTATTCTTCCACTGTATATAATTTAAAGAATTTTTAAAATGTGTTAGATTGGTTACTTGGTGCGATAAACTCTTACATAAAATAACCTTTGTAAATATAAATCAAATACTATAATATAATATAATAGAAAAGTTAGAAGTATGAAATAATCTAATAATCTTAATCTTTGCTGTTGTTATTTTTTGCCCAAGAAACACAAGGCTCATCTGTTAATATATGTATATATCTAATAATTAGCTTAATTAGTATACAGTGATTTTTAACAATTTCTGCCAATTAATTAATATCAGTTTATTAAATTGTTATGTTTGTTATAAAAATATTTATTATTATAAATAATTTTATTTATATAGAGAGTTGTAGCAATCCTCACATAAAACTGTTTCTCTCTAATATAGTTAAAGAAATGGCAAACTTTATATAGTATGTATATTGTTTTTTAGCTTTTATGAGGAAAAATCCTTGTGTTGAATTTACTTTTTCAACTTTTCTATCTTTTTTTTTTTTTAATCCTTGTTGTTTTGCTAGCCATTACAAAAAAGGCAAAAATAAATATTGGGAAACTCCCAATATTTGTTTTTGTTGGGAAATTCCCATGTTATGTTCTATTGAATTTATTCTTATGCCCAGTCTATTAAAATTTATGACATTTGAATGAATAGCATGAGTTTCTATATTTTGCTAGTTATTTAAATAATAAAGTATTTAGATTAATAAAAAATTTAGTTTAAATTGATCAGTTTTTATGAAATTTTCTTAAGAAAACAAATACTGTAAAATTTTGTATAGTGTCCAAAATCAGATTTAAAATGTTAAGATTTAAAATCGCAATTTAAGAAATATTTGAAATGTAAATGACAAAATATTCAGAATTATTTAATTGTTTCTATTAGATATATCTAAAGTTAAAATAATAATAAGAAGAAATACTGATTATAATAATTATTAAATTTACAATATTAATGAAATAAGTTTACTTTCCTTATATATTTCATTTTTTAAATTATATTTAAAGGAAGCAGTTCAAGCAGTTGCAGCATCTGGTGCTAAGCATGGATTTTCAATGTTTTTAATTGATCCCTTTATTTTGAGCAATATATATAATGGCAGCAAGATTGGGAGAGATAATAGATGCAGAATATTATGTTTAGGACAGAGAGTTACACATTTTGGTACTCTAGGTCAGTTATCCACTCAAACTCAAAAGGTAAGTAAAAATAGAAGTAAATGAAACATATGGTATAGTTTATTTACCCTAACTTGACACCCTATAAACAAATTAAAACACCCTTTTTCGATTGGTTAAAACATGTCTATCAAATGGAAATCATTTTATATCGAAAGTTTTTCAATAATTATTAAATCATTTATGAAATGCTAATAGAGTCACTGAAATTATAATAGGTGACTCTACAGCATTACTAATAGAAAGTTAGCTGAAAAGATTGATGAATATAAGAGAGATGTTAACAAAGATGCAAATAAGATGAACTAGGAATAAAATGTTTTAGGATGAAACAAAACTTCTAAAGGAATTATAGCTGGGCAACAGCCACTTTATAGAAAAATATGGGTTTACCAAAATAGTTGTAAAACAGCATAGTAAATAAGAAGAGATGAACATTGCCATATATTCCATGAAAATGTGTGATGGAGAAATGAATAGAATTTTGTAGAAAAGTCACTAGTTTGATGTAGATCAGAAAGAATAGAATTAAATTTTTATTTTCTTTTAGTTCATACATATATTTTTAAAAATTATAATCCATTCATTTATTAAAATTAAAAAGTAATTATAGTTGCTCAGTTATTGTTTATTCTGATTTTGTACTTCATGATATTGAATCTATTGAATTTAAAAACAGCCCAAAAATGTTTTCCTATGCTTTCAAACATAATTGATTGTTTTCAATCTGATTGTAGTACAATAGTACTATAATCAGATCGAAAATAATTACTGTCTGAATCTAGTAGGCAGATTTAGGAGATATATTCTATTTAGGAATTGTTTAAAATTATTTTTATGTTTATCTTTGTTTATCTCTTATGTTTGTTTCTTAATCTTACTTTTAATAAATGACACTTGTGTATTTTTTAAATATTTTAATATTTACTTACAGTTTTTATAGAAATTAAAAGATAGGTAATTTTGATTTATATTTTGAAAAAAATTTAAAATGTAAGTTATTTAAAGTTATATATTTTAAATATAATTGCAATGTATAGATTAAAAGGTCCATTTCCATACAAATTCTTAGATATTATTTATGTAGAATGTATGAAGTAAGGTATTTTATTAAAACCTGTGATGAAATGTTTCGTGCTCATTAGAATAAATCTTAGATGATAAAATGCTATTTTTGAAACTTTCTTGAAAGTTCTGATATACTAAAATCCTGGGGAATTATTTAGTGATTTACCTGTAAATGAAATTGAAAAAAACATCTTTTGGAAGCATTTTATTTTTCTTTATTTGACTCAGCAGAATTAGTTAACAGATTTGTGTATTATGTCATGCAACATTAGTCTCATATTCAAGATATTGTTAATTAAATCTTTATTGTAAATAAAATTATTATATGAGGATGAAGTCAAAACAAATTCAGACTGTTTTTTTTTTCCTGTCAAAAGTATAGTACTAACAAATCCAGATACTACATCACTGTTAAAAATAGTTATTGATGCATGTGTTCAGAAAATTGAATATGAAACTTTGGTTGCTAGTGTGTTCAAAGGAAATGTTACCTGCTGCCTGCTTATAACAAAATGAAAGTTGATTGTGGCAAGCAGTATACAGCATACACATTACTAAAATGGTAATTGAGTTTTGGGCCAAGAAAAACCATCTGATGCTCCTCATATCCATCATACAGCCCAGATTTGGCATCCTGCAAATTTTTTCCTATTTTCAGCACTGAAATCAAAATTATAGGGAACTCATTTCCCATCCACAACAGCGGTATCAAAATATTGGAGACAATTCTGAAGAAAACTTCAAAGGATGGCCTGCTACAAGTCTTCACAGACTAACAGAAGTACATTGAATTCCAAGGGGGAATGCTTTGAGAAAGACCACTTGGTACACCACAAGTAATTATCATGTGATAAAAATATCAATTTTAATTTGTTTTGACTTACATATTAATTTATTAGAATGTCAAATCTAGAGAATTATGTGTGATGATAAAAATACAGATATAAAGTCCCATATTGGGAGTTTATATCTGTATTTTTATAGTCAGAGTACTTAGAAATGATAAAAATGATATTGAATATGTATATAATTAAATTTTAGTTAAACACAATATTTGATTTTTGATGCTATATATTTTATAAAAAAAAGTTAATTATTTTTACATAATTATTTATTATTAGTTATTATTATTCAACAGGAAAGATTTTTAAATGAGTTGAAAGAAATAGGAGCAAAAGTTTTGGTTTTTGATGGAGATAATCCTATTCTTATTCGACATGAATTGAAAGTTCAGATTCCTCTGCATTACATAATAATAATTTATCAACATCTTATTCACATTGTGGTCTTTTATGATCGAGGTAATCAATATTGGTGGCATGGTCCTCTACATTTAATTGGTGCTCAGTCAAAAGAAGTTGAAGGATTCAAAATTCAAGATTGCAAATTTAGTCAACAAGCTGGTTCTTATGAAAAGTAAGATAAATTTAAATTTACCTTCTTCATTTTTTTTTTATTGTTATAAAATTTTTACTAATAGTTTTAATTTAATTTAATGATTTTTCAATCAGAATTTATTATTGTTTATCTTCTTGAAAGCATTAATCCAAATTTATTACTTTTTAATTGTAAAGAGACAATTGGAAAATTAACAATTATTAAAAACATATATTACAAGTAGCTATATCTTCTTTATAATTAATTTATGATTACAGTATTCGGATTTTCTCTTGAAGTTCTATTTAGAAAGTTTTTTCATGGCTCATGAAGTTTTATTGTAATGAAAAACACACCAATGATGATCTAATAATATTGCTCACATTATAATAATGTTTTTTNTGATGATATTTTTTTATATTTTGTGTAGGATACTGAAGTAAATAATGAACCAAATGTTGTTTTGGTAAGCTTATAGAATTTATAATCTATTTAAAGATTGTTCTGATTAAAATATGAAAATTGAAATCATATTTTTACCATTATAGTGCACACTCATTAATCTGAACTAATTGTTGTAAGAGGTTGTTCAGATTAGTAAAAAAAATATATATATTCATTTATTCATTCATGGGTGTTCTGTCCTAGGACAGGTCCGTGGAAAGCAGTCAAATTATAGAATTCTCCCTTCTCCAACATTCTCTATTTTGGGCTTCCTCTTTTATTTCTTTATAAGTTTTGCCTAGTAAAACATCATCTATCAATACTTTTCTTTTTCTTCCTCTTTGTTTCCTTGCATCAATTTTTCCTTCTAATGCCACTCGCATTAATCCTTCTCCTCGCANCTAAAGCATGGAAACTTCTCTCTAAAGCTAAAACTCTTTTGGATCATTTGAATATACCATTTTGGTTAAGTAGCGGAACTTGTTTAGGTAATATTAGTTACATAATTATTTATTATTAGTTATTATTATTCAACAGGAAAGATTTTTAAATGAGTTGAAAGAAATAGGAGCAAAAGTTTTGGTTTTTGATGGAGATAATCCTATTCTTATTCGACATGAATTGAAAGTTCAGATTCCTCTGCATTACATAATAATAATTTATCAACATCTTATTCACATTGTGGTCTTTTATGATCGAGGTAATCAATATTGGTGGCATGGTCCTCTACATTTAATTGGTGCTCAGTCAAAAGAAGTTGAAGGATTCAAAATTCAAGATTGCAAATTTAGTCAACAAGCTGGTTCTTATGAAAAGTAAGATAAATTTAAATTTACCTTCTTCATTTTTTTTTTATTGTTATAAAATTTTTACTAATAGTTTTAATTTAATTTAATGATTTTTCAATCAGAATTTATTATTGTTTATCTTCTTGAAAGCATTAATCCAAATTTATTACTTTTTAATTGTAAAGAGACAATTGGAAAATTAACAATTATTAAAAACATATATTACAAGTAGCTATATCTTCTTTATAATTAATTTATGATTACAGTATTCGGATTTTCTCTTGAAGTTCTATTTAGAAAGTTTTTTCATGGCTCATGAAGTTTTATTGTAATGAAAAACACACCAATGATGATCTAATAATATTGCTCACATTATAATAATGTTTTTTATGTTCTTTGTAATCTTTATAAAAATTAAAGCTAACTGATGATAAAATTCAAGTATTTGGATTCTTTTCTTATATTAAATCTCATTACACTAATATATTATTTCTTTATGTAATTCATTTTAGTATTCTACAACAACACATGAAAAAACAATAATCAAATGTTTAATTTAGTTTTACAATTTAAATTATCCTAAATATTTTCAAATGAAAGATTAAAGCATATAATCTTTTACATTATGTTGATATTATGATTATAAAATTATGATAATCGCATCTGAGTTCTAATTATTTCTTGCTGTTATAACATATGTTGTATTTAATAATGTCAATGTGCAAAACAGATAATTTTCTAGTAGAGAGAGAAATCTAAAAATTAAAAATAGTATACTATTAAATTTACAGTAATATCAAATTTTTTCTATCTAGAGCTTGAACAATGATGTTAAAAATCTATATATAAATCATATTAATAAAATTACAAAATATTAAAATTCCTGTAAAAGGGCTTTATCACATTATATTTTAATACAAATATTTTAAAAGAAAATAAAAAAAGTCCACATTGATGAAAAAGTTTCACAAAGACACGCATACACTTTACAACAGACCTTTACTTGCAGGCTACTTGACTGTAAGGAGGATTAAAACTAACATCCAAGCAGTAGCCTACAAGTAAAGGTCTGTTGTGAGGTGTATACTTCAGTATTGGTGGAACTTTTTCATCAGTGTGGACTTTTTATTGTCCTTATATGACTTACATTATGTCCTAGATATGACTTATATTAAAATATAAGTCATATCTATATAAAGTTATATTGGATTTGTTGACACATGTTTGTAAATGTCTTAATTACAGATTTTTTTCAGAAAAACAAAATTATGCAGTCAAAGAAAGACTGTATATCTTACTGGAAAAATACATGTATCCCTTGCTTAACACAGTTTTGCTTAACACCGGATTTTATTAACGCACAAAATTGCAGCAATCTCTTTATATACATATATGAGGCAAAAATTGTAATTAATGCACTTTAACAGTTGTATTTACTTTACATAGATATATTTTTCTCAGTAAATAAGGTGTTGATGAATTTGCTATTTTTGTTTACTAAAATAAAGACATTTGTTAGACACGTTATTAAAAGTGTCATTATTAGTAATTTAAATTAATGCTGAGCAACATTTTACTTTTGTTGTACTATTCATTATTTTTTATTAGCATTTTTTGATATTATTTATAACAATAATGTAGATTATAATAACCTTCATTTTTAATTATATTTATTGGCTATTGTTTGATATTATCAAAGATATAATTTAAAAAATAAAAATGCATTTTAAGATATATGTAATAGAAGTTTATTTTTTACAAATAATGAAATCTCAAAATATATTTTGTACAAATTATACTAGTTTTGATTTTTATGTATGTGAAATTAAACTGCTGAATTATTCTAATAATTTGTCAGTAATTTATGTATTTAATTGCACTTTAAAAGTTCTCCCAGAACTTTTTATGCATGCATGTTTGCACAATTTACAATTTTTTTTAAAGATGATGTATTTGATATTGAAATATTAAATAAAATGCTTTATTTATAATGATATAGATTTAATTTTAAATTCATTTGTTTAAATTTATTATTATTATTAAGATATAATTAAAATTATTTAAAATTAATTTAGAGTTGAAATTAGTCCTGTTGTAATTGATAACATCAAGCTTCATTTTCCAAATAAATTTTCATTTATTGCACCTGCAAGTTCAACAAAGTTCATAGAATGTAATTATATCAGATCGAAATTATTTTATGAAAAATATGGAAGAGATGAAAGTGAGGATGCAGAATTATTTCGAACTAAAGCATGGAAACTTCTCTCTAAAGCTAAAACTCTTTTGGATCATTTGAATATACCATTTTGGTTAAGTAGCGGAACTTGTTTAGGTAATATTAGATAATTATTTTAATTTTAAATATATAAAGTTTCTAATTTTTTAAATCTCATATTGTAGGTTATTTCAGACAGTGTGACTTCATACCATATAGCAAAGATGTAGATATTGGAATTTGGATTAAAGATTATAATCCAGACATTATTCCAGCATTTTCTACACATGATCTTCCATTGACTCATTCATTTGGGAAGGTAAAGAAAAATATGTTACTTGATTTATTACATTTAAAAATATTGTAGGAAATAATTTCAATATTATTTTATTTTTATAATTATTCAAAATTTTAAATTTTTTAGTAATATCTGACACATATGTTTGACATTTTATTATTTAATAAAAATTATGCATGCAGTTGTTTCAAGATAAAATTGATTAATAAAATTTGTCTTTATTAACTGTATAAAGTACTTGTATTCATATATTCTCATAGAGATTTTTTCCATGAATATTTTTACAGATTGAAGATAGCTTTGAACTATCTTTCAGAGACAATGATATTAAATTAGATGTTTTTTTCTTCTATGAAGAGAGAGATTATGTTTGGAATGGTGGAACACAAGCAAGAACTGGGAAAAAATTCAAGTAAATAATAATTTATATATTGTGATAATTTTTGTTTAATTTTTTTGAACACATTCATGAATATATTAATTTTCAAATTTTATGTTTTTTTATTGTTTTAAAAGTAATGTTTATATTATATTGAGTACACAACATGCAGCCTATGGAGTCTCATGGAACACAGCACTTAATTGTAGTTAAATTTTTGTATTAATAGGCCAATCTGAATATTCATAAGTACATTAGCAGTACTTCTAATTCCCAATTTATGATGGTGTTGTTTGGAACTCCCAAATTAACTATAAGTAAAACATAAAAAATAACGATGATGACAGATACTGTATATTGAGCTTCAAGCCAATGCTTAATATTTTAATTAATTAATTATGGTTTTTTTTAAACAAAGATTCAAGAAAAATACAGGTAGTTCAATCACAATCAAAGAAACTGAAAATCATACTGTGGTAGTATTACAATCTTTGTGTGACATTGATTTTATTTTTATTGTTAATATTTTATTTATTTGATTTGTTTTTACTTCGTGATTTGTGCATAAATGTTTGTTTAATGTGCGTTTAGCTATGATATTAAGCTTTTTTAAAATTGCCTCAGGCTGCTTTAGACTATGATTTAGTCTAAAGCAGCCTGAGGCAAGTTGTGCATTCATGATATATATTTTGTTTCACTACAGAAATGTTAAGAGTAGAGTAGTTATATTATTTCCTGTTATGTTATTCAGACATAACATATTGTCATATTTAATTATTAGATAATAAATTAAATATTTATAGTTGAAAATACACAATCATTTGAAAAATGATTTTGAATTTGAATACATTAATTTTAAAAATCAAAAAGTCATAAATGATAACTTTAATTTTTAATTTATTTTTTATGGATGAATCTCTTATCTTTGAAAACTAAATTTTTATATTTTACATGCATATGATAAAATGATTACCATGCCAATATGTTAGCAGTTTATGTAAAATAAATTGTAATTTAGTTTTATTATTATGTTATATAATTCAGTAGTATAATCTTTCATTTTTGCAGTAAAACAAATTTTGCAATTTTTATATGACAATAGGGAAATGATAAACCGCAAATGTTCCAAAACATAACATACAATTAAGAAGTATTATATGTAAATATACTGTTTTCTGATTTAGAAAACAATTACAGGTAACCCCCGTATAACACGGTAGTTACGTTCCAAAAAATTGTCGTGTTATGCGAATCAAAGAACTAGTATGAAAAGGAGGGTTAGGTTCCAAAAATTAAAGAACATGCTACTATATTTTCATAATTAAGTTAAATATCTTTATTAAAATTTTCTTAAGTGATACATATTAATATAAATTAAACAATGTTTTCTTTGTCATCACTAAAAGCACTATTAACCGAGAGCGTTTTATTTTTGGCAAGTTATCGTTATCCTCTGAGCGTCTTTCTGCATTATTTTCAGATTCATGCTTTACCTTTTGTAAAAAGTGTATGTAATTTTAGATTGCTTGCTTCTAGTTAAAAGATCTTTATAAATTTCCTTATATGGTGCTAAGAACTTATGGAATAAGGGAAAAACATTTGGCAACACCAGAAGCAGAAGCGTCGAAATATAGCAAAATTGAAACAATTTTCGCAAAGGACCATGTGTATGGAGACAAGAAAAGAAAATTTACACACTGAAGTACTAATAGTTCACGAAAATAATAATTTTCGTGAACTATTAGTACTTAAGTATGTAAAAATTTATTACATTTCATGTTGTACGACAGTTTTACCCATTTCTCGAACCATGTCAGAGTGAATACATGCTATAAAAGTACCGTGTTATACGGGGGATGGTACCAATTCTCGAACTGTGTTAGAGTGAATCCGTGCTATAGAAGTGCCGTGTTATACGGGGGTTACCTTTATATTCATTCATACTATTTCCATAATAAAAATGGAAATATTGCATATAGTTTGTCATATAGTTTGTTAGCAATGGCTATTCTTATTGATTTCTAGATGCAATATGCTGGAATTAATACAGTAATAATAATAATAATAAACTGTGTCAAACAGCAGGTTATCTCAGGGATGCCTCTTTGGGAAGACAGAAGGGTTCATGATTGCCACACAGGATCAGGTCAAGAAAGCACATACTCAAGGATACAACACTCACAAATGTCACATCATGCCAGAAACTATACAACACATCAGTTCTGATTTCAAGTTCTTGGCACAGACAGATTATTTACATAGACATAATCAAGTAGCAAAGATAATACAGCAAGAGCTTGCAAAGAAACACAAATTATTAGACATCCATGAACCATACTACAAATACATTCCATAGACAGTATTGGAAAACAACATACACAAAATGTACTATGACAAAGCCATAATTACAGATAAAACAATTTACCACAACAGACCAGCCATCACACTCATTGACAAACAATAAATTACATACATTATAGACATATCCATTCCAAACACTCACAATGTTCAAAACAAATGCACTGAAAAAATCAGCAAGTACACAGAACTTGCCCAGGAAATATAGCATCTTTGAAAGATGGATAGGGTGCTTGTTGTACCTGTTGTTCTCTCCTCTACAGGTGTCATACCACACACACTACACAAAAGCCTGGAAACATTACAACTGAATAGAAACATGTACATCACATTACGGAAGGCCACTATATTAAATACATGTCATATTGTTAGGAAATTCCTGAATACAGACACACACACTGACACAATTATTTAATTTTTGTTTCGTTTTGGTCACTATAGACTCTGATCCAGCATAATACATAGCCAACCGAGTATAACTCACTAAACCCAACGTAATAATAAATTATATTTATTTCAGATATATTTTCCCAAAATTTGAATTGTGTTGGACTGAATTCCTTGAATTAAAGATTCGTGTTCCATGTCAGACAGAAGATTATATACAAGCAAATTATGGGCCAAATTGGTTTGAACCAGTGAAAAATTGGGATTGGAAAAAAAGTCCACCAAATGTAGAAGAAAATGGACAATGGCCAATAGAAGACTGGCCTGATGTAATACAGTTAATACCAATTCCAGAACAGACTTAAGGCGATTTCTTACTTAAAATGTTTGTTTTATATATACAAATGTATTAATGTGTCAATTTTTTAATGAAAAATAAGAATATAGTTATACATATAAAGTACATAAATGATATTATCTGATTATAATGCAATAATAGTTTGTTCCTAAATGTAAATTTGAGTGTGTTATTGATCAATCTGTTGATTAGAAGTTAAAATCTTGCAAACAGTCACATTTTGTATTCAATATTTTATTCAAAGCATTTAATGTTGTTACTTAACATTAATGTATGACTTTTATACAATAATAAATGTATTTTATCATCAGTTTTTGATGGAAGATGATTGTTTACTGTTGTTATTTTTTATTTATTTATCATAATGAAATTATTATTTTTTTTGTTATATTTATAAATCCTTAAATATTTAAAATCTATATATAAGTATTTAAATGTTTTTAACCTTCAAGTAGAATAGAATGAATTTATGAAAAACTAATGTTTTTTTTTATATCAAGCTAATATAGCTTTAAATATAAAAACTTTTGGTGCTGAAGGTACTGTACATCATACTTTTCCTTTAACAATAGAGATGTACCAGTAATCTATTAACTGTTTTCAGGAAAAGTTTTAAATCGAAGTAATGTGACTTTCTGCTTGCATCAGAAGTTCATATATAGTTAACTGGGACCTCCTTTCCCTATGGTTTCCATTTCTGTCTCCAAGTTCATCTATCTAACTCTGTTATCGAGATTAAAGAAAGACGAACGGATGACAGTGGGTTTATAAGTCTACAATTTTTTCCAGATTGCAGCCCAGTGAAAATCGGATTAATCATTACTTCCAAAACCTTGCTTTTGCATTTCTTAACACTTGTTGTTAAATATGTACAGTACTTTACTTTGATATTTAGTAATTGTAATTTTTCTTTATATTATTTTATTTGCTAAGTCTATTCTTTTAATATTTTGTAGACCGTACGATCTTGACAATATTGTTCATGCTGTTTCCTTTTTTTTTTTTTTATGGAGAAAACTCTTTTATGAAGAAAAACCTTTATTTCATAAAATGTGTTTGACCTATTCTCTTAAGAATGGTCCTCTTTAGTTTACAAATTAAAAAGAAAAGGTTCAAATAGCAATAAATAACTACTCACCACACCACACTAACTTAAAAAATTACGCACATGGAACCAGTTTACGGTGTGGTAACATCATGGGCGTAGCGAGGGGGGAGCCTGGGTGGGCACGGCCCCTCCCAGGGAACCTGGTGCCCTCCCCAGGAAATCACAGCCGAAAAAGTGTTGAGTCGATTTGTAAAAACCTAAAGCTAAAATAAAAGTTTTGAATATTAAAAAAAGGTGAACGGCTTGCTCGGTGCCCAATAATGAACAATAATTTGAAATAATTCAATTTTGTGTCAGGTTGGCCTCCACTAGGCCCCCCATAACAAAACTCTGGCTACGCCCATGGGTAAAATCGAAAAAACAAACGTTTTTGAACCCACTTCTGCACTCTGCATCAGGTTCTAACAGGTTTTAGATGGGAATTCGATTAACGAATGCCGTTTAACTAACAGTTCGATCTTGAGTTTGAAATGATTTACAAAAAATGTATGTTGTGTTAAATCGTTTCAAACTCTTAGTTAAACGGCATTCGTTAATCGAATTCCCGTCTAAAAACTATCAGAACCTGATGCAGAGTCCAGAAGGGGTTCAAAAACGTTCGTTTTTTCCATGTTATTACCTCACTGTAAATTGGTTCCGTGTGAGTAATTTTTCAAATAACAATTTTATATCTTTAAAAATTCATACACATATACTTCACTTTTAATAAATATATAAAATACGACATTTTTACAAAGGTAAAAAACCTCGCTTCTGTCAATCTTTCCGCCGTTTCGTTTCTACACCATCAGCGATCCTTAAGACAATTCACAAAAATTTTCGAAGACGACCTTCCTTTTAAGGCTACTGCCTCCGCAAAAATATGCCTCAAATGGCTGCCCCTCTCTTTAAAAAAACCAGATGAGATGAAATTTTTAATTAATTACAACAAAATACATAATTTATTTAGACTAGCGCTTAAATTTCAAATAATTGAAAAAAAAGAAACAGATTTTTAATCAAATTTAAAATTTTCTACCCATAACATCCTTCAAAAAATAATAATATACTGTAAAAATATAAAATAATAGCTAGGGGCGCCCCTAGTGGCCGTTTTTGGCATACCGGGTCAGAAACCAGATTTCCGCTTTTATATACAGTAGACCAGTGTTTTTCAACCTTCTTGAATACGCGACCCCTTCACAAGTTAAAAACTTCTGGCGACCCCCCAGGGCCATATTAAAACTAT
>NW_019385223.1:0-33977 GCF_000671375.1 Centruroides sculpturatus
AATATTACAGGACATATTTCATTAACATGCTACTATTAAACAAAATGGAAACTCTATAAAGTTATTGAAAAAACTTGAAAAGCAAAATGCGTGGTCGCTTCTCAAACATGGCGGCAGACAACCTGGAGGATTCTGCTAAATATTGTGATGACAAAGCGATTTTTGATTTTATATCATCTGTAATTAGTGAAATGTCTTTTTAAATGCATATTACGAGCGTATTCTAACCAACTAAAGTTTGAATATATTTAAGGCGAATGGCAAAGAGTTATTTATTGGCAATTCTTCTAATGATGTTGTGCGTTACGTGTTAAGTTCTCTTATGAACGAAACGTCGGAATTTAAGTAGTTTCTGCAGAGCCATATTAACTCGTGGCTTTCAGTTATTTCGGGATCTCTCCGGCACTTTGTCTTTCATCTCACTACAGCCGACAGCCTGACCCTGTCACATTAGGTACTAGATCTCAGTACATAATTATATTTTTGGAGTATTAGTTTTATTTTTTTTTAAACTTGTCGAGATGCCATCTCCCAATTCCAGGGTCTGCATAATGGTTAAAACTGTTGTGAATTCTAGAAAAAATCATACATTTTTATCCACGCAAGATCGTAAATTTCACATTTTGCACTTGTAATCTCATCTATAATACTATTCTTATGTATCGAAATTTGATCTAGATTTTCTCAATAGTTCTTTCTATAGACAGCACTAAACATTTTGCTATAATGTGTTGTATTGCTATATTTGCGCGATATGTGTGTTATCTGTTTTTATATAAGTATACTCTTAAAAGATGTTTCATTCAAGAGTAATTTTGTCAACACCACTTCTCTGTAACGGACAGGTGTTCGTCGTAGAGAGGTTTTACTGTACTCTATTCGAATGAATATACATTTTCCAGATAATAGATATGCGTTCAAACGAGTTATTGCATAATAAATTGCATGTATTTTACAATAACTTCTTCGAATGCTTGTCTCGTATATCAAACAATACTACTTTTTAAATTGACTAATTGGCAAGCGTCAGCGGCCGAATGAATGGCTATAACACTTGGATTCCTCTCGTGAGGATGTTCTATGGAGAAATTATCCTCTAGTTAGATGTTAAAAGCACGAATAAAATTCGAAAACTTCACGTTTGAGAGGTGAGAACTCGCGAACCAGTGTTAAGTGGTTTTATCCACCCGGTCTCTAGTGAGCTCGTTGCATCGTATAACCCAAGAAACAAATCTTGTTAATGTAAAATCGTATTTTTGACATTTATAATGCATGTTTTGACTTTACTTATTTACTGTTAATAATTACTATCGGATAGATAAGTGTGCAGTTTATTGTATCATTCAACAACAGCTGTAAAGTACTGTCGATTCATGTTCTAATGCCAAACTTATCGAACGCATTTTAAAAGTATTTCAGATATTTACATAAATATTGATTTAAGGAATATAAGGAAGTTATTATAATATAACCAGTCAGATAAATGTAATATTAGTGGTATTAAAAAACAGAGTTTAACTCTGATTGTAACCTCTTTGGTTGTGCAAGCTTTTAGGATTTAGTTCATGATTCTATTTATTTTATTGTTATTTTTTGTAATTTAAATACTGGAATATTCGTTACAGTAGGATGATTAACATTGAGATGGATTATTCTGCTGCAATGGGCTTATTTTCATGTTTGATTCTTTATGTCTTTCCTGACCTCACCAGTGGTGGAGTGGATAAAACAATGGTAGCTGGCCGTCAATTCGCGCCTCACCAACGAGTTTTCCATGTGGTTTTACGAAATTTCTTCACGTGTCTAACAACTAAATAAGGGCCCGCTTCCCGTAAACGTCTTTCAGAGAAGCATTTTCCCTTGACAGATTGCCCATGTGTTTCATCGATCCATCAAATGCACTAATAGCGCCATGTGGCCGTTAAGAATGTCATTTTAATCAAATCCATTTACTGAGGCGGTAAGGCCACGCTCTTGAAACCCATAAATAGGTAGATAATTTTTATCTTTGTTTAATAATTTAACTAAATAGATAATAACTTTTTAATTTATATAAATAATGGATAATTTTATCTATTTCTTATAACAAATATCAGATACTAAAAGCTAATCTTTTTGTTGATCTTATAAAATCTTTTTCATAAATAGAGATAAAATTCTTTAAATTGATAACGTTTATTTGCTGAACGAATGACTTTAGTCTATTTAGCTTTACACTTTATTCAGAACGAAGTTTGCTCTGTTATTGTAAACCAATAGAATATACTGTATTTAAAATAATATTAAGATATACTTTTGTTACACAATAACAGGGCCGGCTGGAAGTTTCGTGAGGCACGGGAAAAAGTTGTTAGTAGGCCCTAAAATATTTGAAAAAGAAAAATAAATTTCTTTTATCAAATTTTCTTACAAATCTGAAAATGCGGGGCCTATCTGAGGCTTGAAAAACAATCGTCTGAGGCGGGCCTGCAGTAAAAACAAAAGAAGTTTTAACAACGCTTTTATTAGGATTCTATTTGAATTGAAAATAAAATTAAAATTTATGCTAATTATTTTGATGCCATCCATTTTGTAATCTAAATGTGATTTCAACGTAATTAAAAGTTTATTTGTTACTTTTAATTAATATACTGGAAATGCATAACTTTTTAAGATTTTTATTATTATATCTATATAAATATACACTGAATAATAACTACATTAGGAACACCTGCGGTCTACGTTTCTGGGTAATTACGGCTTGCAAACGTCGGTGCATGGACCCTATCAGATGCCGAACATCATCTATTTGTAACTGGATCCGAGCAGTTTTGTTGGTGCACATTTCTCGTAGGAGCGGGTGACAGCCTCACCACATATTCCAATATATCCCAAACATATTCAATGGGTTGCAATGTGTTAAGTTTGGCGACCAAGGCAGTGTGTAGAATTAATTGGTGGGTTCTTCCAACCATTCCCGGCAACACATAATAAAGCATCGTGTTGTTTCCTGACAACGATACCATGTTTAATTAAACATGGTATCGTTTATGTTTAATTAAACATGGTATCGTTGTCAGGAAACATATCCTGGAGGTATAGATGCAAATGATCATCCAACAGGTCGCTGCATCGATCACTACTCAAGGATTGTGGGATAACGCCAATGACCAAGAGAGCAATCCCCGGACCACCACCTCCAGCTTCTGTAACTTCCTACTGTGAAGCCAGGGGATGCGGCTTTATGTTATTTACGCCAGATTCGGACCCGGAAATTAGTATGGTTTAGCAGGAAATGGCCCTTCTTCTACGTGTCCAGGGTCCAATGATGTTTATCTCTCTCCCATGTGACACGTTGTTTGCGATGACGCATGGTCAACAGAGGCGCCCGTACAGGTTCACAACTATTGAATCCAAGTCGATTCAAAATAAGTCTCACGATCACTGTCGGAATATGTCTGTCTTGTCCACTGTTTTACTGCGGGTAAACTGTTCCACTGTTCAGAAACCAGTCTTGACACGCAACACTCAATCTGGGATCAATGGGATCTGGATGTTTGAGCGTGATCCACCCATTCCCGGTACTCTCTGTACACCGTGATACGAGAACAATTAACAAATGTAACTGTTTCGGAAATACAGTACTCGCACCAGTCCTCTAGATCCCAATGATCTGTCTGCAGTTAAAGTCATTCAAATCGTCCCGTTTGCCCATAAACGGCAACTATTGCCTTCTACTATGCAAATGACAAGTCAAACGACTGCAGCGAGTTATGAAGTGACAATTACAGGGCATCTCTTTACTGCTTCCGAGATGGTTCTGACTTGTTGTTTCTAATGCAGGATCGTTCAGTATATATGCCGCCTACATAAGGAAAATCTCGTAGATAATTTATGCCTATACATATACTATATATATATATATTTATAACTCTTTCCACCCTGTCTCTTTTAGCAAACCCATTATGGGTTCGGCCGGGTGGTGAGAGACGGGGGTCCGACATAACCGGACGGACCATCCCCCGTAAAATTCTTGGGGATTTATTGGCCCGTCCGGATTCGAACCCGGATCCCCAGAGTCGCCTTGACCGCTGTACAGGCCTATATTGTAACAAAGTGTTGGTGTCATGGGTTGACAAATGAGACAATTATTACAATTTCCCTTCAAACGTAACTAAAACGACCGGCGACTGATTAAATAATTTTTTATCAAGAGTAAAATAAACACGAGCAACTCCACATTGACAACACTTATCTTAAAATCGATAAGTCTTTTTAGATCGATGCCGTTCACTCGAATTTTTAAAAATTTATTTTTATTAATAAAATTACTTATATATTAAAAATTATCATAATTATTAAAATATTAATTCATATTAAAATCGTTATAATTTATCAAATTAATTTAAACTTTAAAAATGTCTATTTTATCGATTTATTATGTCGCGCGAATTACGTCACAAGTTTTTGGAATACGTCTTAAGGTCATATTAAAATTATTTTAAATTTACAAAGAAATATTAAACAATAAATTTCTTTATTCAAAACTCGTTTCGAATTAAAATTTTAAATAAAAATTTTAAGCCAATGTTATCATTTTTTTAATAACACGACGAATAAATTTCTTGCACGTGATATCTCGTGACCGGTAGCAGGCTGCTGAAGTCATAGAGATACGACGTTTTCTATATTTTCCGTCTATTTTTATTAGAAAAATTCAATTTTCCGTAGTCATTAAACAGGTAAATTAAATTATAATATATTTATAATTAAATAAACAAAATATATAATCGAAATTTATATTTATCGAATAAATTGTCTATTTCCGAATTTGAATTTAAAATTCTAATGTGAATTGTGGGTAAATTGTGTGTTTAATTTAAATCTATTGTTTTTATTTAAATTAAATATTTAAGTATATTATGTTTAACAAAATTTATATTAATTTTCAGGTTATGTTTTTATCAAATAATATGTTTTTCTATTAAAACCACACTGGATCAGTATTGTAAACATAATTGAAATTTAATGGATGCCATACCATCAATCATTTTCCTTATCGTGATTGTGTTTCATTCTGCCCCTTTTTATAAATATGAATTAATTTAAACATATGTTAAAACACTAGATTTCTAAATAAAGATTTGTCTGGTGACACTTGACAGATTACACAACTTTCTATTATTGTTATTCATGTATGTGAAAAAAATAATGATTAAGCTGATTTTACAGACAATTTCTACATCTTTTTAATAAAATTTCTCATAAAAACAAGTTTTGTTTTCATATTTAGACATAGATTTGTATCTTTATTGCATAAAATATAATTTGTGATACCATAAATGTTTATAACCTATATGCAGGATTGTATGAGGATAGGGGTGGAGTGAGCCTCTTTTGCTATTACATTTTTGAACAAATGAAATATGGAGAATATTTATTAATAAAAAGTAATCTTGAAAATTTTAATATTTTGTTAGAAAGCCTTAATTAAAATAGTTATTCAGTCAAACATTTCAAATATTCAACAACTTTCATCTTATTCAAAAACTAATTATTATTAGTTTCACTATCATATTCATTCTCTTTCAATATGTTTTGTAATGCATTTTTATTATTAATTTTATGTTTTTACAAAGAAACTTAAAGTTACATAAATTAAATTACAGTTTTGTAATTTATTACCAAACCATAACCATAAATATGTCAAACCAAAACCAGAAATAACACAATTATTTTTGAACTTTGTTCAGCAACTAAGTTCAAAAACAATTAGTTATGGAAATCATTTTAAAAATTCATAATAGTAAGAAATAGAGCAAAAATTTTCTGCAATTGAGTATAATAATGTGGAAAAACTATTTCAGTAAAATTTATTAAAAATAAAAGATTTTACGTCATTAATTTTTTTTATAGAGAGCAATTCCTAGGGATCAAGGCTTTAAATGGGCTTTAAAAATTTATCAAATGTAAGAAAACTTTCTATCTCATTATTTGATTTAATAAAATAAATTAAATATTCATCATTTCAGTTTAAGACAAATCATCATAAACTTTTTAGTTATATGTGAAGCTTTTTTTTTTTTTAACATTATTGAGTGAATATTGAAAATAATACTTATTGCTATATTGTTAATAAAAGTCCTATTGCCAACTGAAAAACAATCATTGAAAAATATTTCTTTACAAAAATAATTCTCTTCTGTCCAATCAGAAAGCAAATACACATACAATTCTTTTATTTACTTAAGTATTACATTTCTGGTGCCGCACAGCACAGCCAGTTAACAAAGAAGTATATTACATAATTAAGATTGATAATCAGTTATATAAGTTTAAACACTTTATATATTTTTTGTTTCTTTGCAGACACACTAAGGTGACATATATCAACACTTGGCAACTTACCGCACTTGGTAACTTACTTTACCGCCTCCAATTAATCCTGATCTTCCAACTGTTCATCCAGAACGTCAAGAAATTCATAAAGGAGCAGGACTATCGGTGGAAGAAGTCAGAGAAGCAGCTATTGATTACGTTTCGCAACATTGTTGTTATGGAAAAGACACAGTTGAAAATATGGCTATTACAAATATTTCAATGTCTAGTGCATTTCATTATAAATTGGAAACATTTGCAGAAAAACGTGAAACTCCAACTGAATAAATAGTCAATAAGTTGCCAAGTGTTGATATATGTCACCTTAGTGTGTCTGCAAAGAAACAGCTTAATAACAACAACACGGTTTCATCAGAATCAAAAAAAAAAAAAAAAAACTTTATATATTTGTAAAGTATAAATTTATACGAAGCCCAACTTTGTGTAAAGTCTTTGTATAAAGTCTTTTGGGCATTATTAAAAAAAACAAAAAAGAAAACATATACAGTAATACCTTGACTTAAGCTACCCCAACTTACGCAAACCCAGAGTTATGCGATTTTCAAATCTCGTCGATTCGTCTTTTGTTTGAGCGCCACGCAACCCTTGATTACTCACTCCCCCCACATTATTGTTTAGCTTACATGTTCGGATGTGTCCACGGAATCCACACATAGCTACAATTTATTTTGTGTTATTTATTTCTGTGTTTTTTATATCTACGGAGAAACAAGAAAAGAAAAACTTTATCTTTGGAATGTAAAGTTAACATTGGGTATGTTCGTAAAGTCGAACGAGTTAAGAGAGAATGAAGTCATCGTTATTCCTATTTCATTAGACTTTTCAAACGATTCGTTACTAATGCGTTTAACTGGTTTGACTTTACGAACGTACCCATTATTAAAGACTTTGATACAAAAATGAAAATTTGTGAATTGGCAAAGAAGTTTGATCTACCGGAATTGTCGGAATCTAAGATTTTATTAAACATTTTTTTTCTAAATTATTGTTTTATTTAGTCTCCGGCCCCAATTAAAAATTATTTGTATGTATTTATATGCGAAATTATACCCCAACTTATGCGAATTCGACTTATGCGGTTACCGCTCGGTCCCAACTATCACGTAAGTTCGGGGTATTACTGTAATTGACAATAGAAGTTAACTGCCAAAAATGATCAAACACATGTCCATATCACTCAGCTTATTAGCCTACATAGTTCTGGCAGTTAGTTTCGGCAGTTATGTAAGTTCGTCACAAGTTCAGTTGCACTATCTCACACTTCTGTAAAATATTCTTATGGTGGTTAACACGTATTCCGAAGTCTGGAAATATGTCAGGAAGCATTTCATGACCAAAATAGAAGGCTGAAGGTTTAAAATATGAAGTATGTTGTGCAAGTTTTTAGTATTCTTTGTGAAATTTTATCATAATCCAAGATCTGGAAGGATGTCTGGAGACATTTCACTAACAGCATCCGGAGACTATTCCTCTGTGCAAGTCGTCTGTGCCAGTTTCCTTCAATAGGATTTGAACAAAGTCTATATGCTTGCAAAATGAGACAATTAGCAGATAAGGGCCAGTCGATACAGACCCATAATTAGGTGCAAAAGTCACGAAGAAGTGATGCAGATCCCCAGCCATTAAAGTGAGTTCCAAATGCAAACCAAATTCAAGTCCTACATTAAAGCCCTGGAACCAAAACCAATAGCAAGATCTCAAAAGAGTTGGAATGAACTATGATACATACAGGAGCAATGAAATTTATCATTAGTATGAATTTAGCAATGTTTATATAATATATAAATAGTTAAAATGAACCTAATTCGGATACCTCATTAATCAATAAGTTATTTAGGTGAAACTACTTATTTAATAATAGATAGATAGGAGCATAATAAGAATTGAATAAGAATGTGTAAAATATTTGACAGCATTAACAATTAGTTAAGGAATGTTCAATTAAATAGTTGCATGACACTTTCAGTGTAAATGGTAATTATGCTCTGATGGTAGAAAGTTTGCCATAACATTTGTTAAAGTAAAAGAATTTCTCTTTTGTGTTAATAAGATTAGGTAAATCACATGGCCAAGATATACTTTGTTGATGTAGTATAGTTTGGATTTCATTTCGTTCCCTTCAAGTATCGAACAATCGAAAATATAATGTTCATTTCCGTCTTCAATCTGACGTACAGGGCATAGATTTGTATTAAGTCCAGAAAACCTGGTGAAGTAACTGGTGAATTTCCCATGATTTGTGAGAAATTGAGTTATCCAGTGATTCGGTTTAATCCATTTAAGTTTATATATTTCTTCAATACATGGAAAGAATCTATAGGTGCTGGATCCTTCACGCTCATTCCATCTGTATTGCCATTCCTCCATAAGCTCCAGCCATAAAATTCTTTTCACAACTTTTATGCTTATTTTTATTATATGAGACAGGGAGACTGTCGTTAGTAGCGGTGGTTTTTGCTAAGAAGTCAGCCCATTCGTTTCCGACTGTGCATTGGTGGGCCATAGTCCACTGTAAAGTGTAGATATTATTAGATGTATGGACCAGATGTTTGATTTTGGTGGATATAGGATAAAGTTTATTACTTTCAAGTATAGCCAAAGAGGAGCCACTATCACTAATTATTGTTATATAACAGTTATTATAAGTATCATTAGACCAAGTGACAGCCATTAAAATAGCAAACATTTCTGCCTGAAATATAATTGATAATCCTCCAAGTCTGAACATTGACTTTAGATTTCCTGATTATATGCGTATGCTACAAAGGCACATCCAACGTAATTATTTGTTTTGGAACCATCAGTATATATAATAATATTACCATCATGTGTTTCAATGGTCATTTGAGATGGAGGCAGACAGGGATTTGTAGATTGGTCAAAAGGGGTCAAGAATTCTATATCATTAACATCTATAATATTTGTGGAAGTATCAATATTTTCTCTTCATTTAAGGTTGCTAATTCGACTAAGATATTTTATATGTATGTCAATAAGAGGTTTCCTTGTAATAACTTGTAAGGAAGCATTTGGTGCTGTTCTATATGCTTTAGTGAGGAGAATTATAGCCTTTCATTGTGCGGATATTAATTTCCTTTTAGGATGGGTTTTGTGTGAAACCCACCCCCAGACTCCACAAGTATAAGTAATTATTGGTATAAATAGGTGATTGTAAATAATATCTAGTCCATCATATGAAAGTTCCCATGTGCTTCGAGCGACCCTGGAGAATGTTTGAAAAATGAGGCCAGCACGCTTTATGTATTCGATATGATCATGCCAACAAACTCTGCTATCTAATATAACACCCAGATATTTTATGTTTTTCTTGATGGAAATAGAGGCACCGCCCATTTGAATCGTGGGTACTCGTAAGTATAGATTAGGCCATCCAGAAAGGTTGAAAATTGTACCTTTGGTTTTCATGGCATTAAATTGTAATTTATACTCTTGTCCCCGTGTATATATTTTATCAAGTATTTCTGTACCTTTATGCTCAAGGTTGGCTCTGCTATTACCACCGACCAGGACCAGCAGATCATCAACATAAGCTATAAGTCCGTCCTGCCCAAAATTCTGTTCAAGAATGAGATCAAATGTAACTATCCATAATAAAGGCTGATGACTGAGCCCTGTGGACATCCTCTAACCACGTTCCTTCTTACTTCGATGTTGCCTTTTTGCATGATTGCCGTTCTGTCAGAAAGATAGTTTTGTAGTATTTGGTAAATATTAGTGGGACATCTCTTCTGTCGCAATTGATACAATGTTAAAGGCCGCCATGTACTATCAAAGGCCTTATTAATGTCGCGGCTGATAGCAAGTACAAATCTGTTATTATTATTTAATAGATGTTTTATGATTTTGGTTGATTCATGTATGGCATCTGTTGCAGACCTTTGATGTCTTAATCCATATTGAGAGTTGTGGAGAAGTTGATTTGTTTCAAGGTACCATATTAGTCTGTTTGCTATAAGTCTCTCAAGGGTTTTCCCAGGAGTGGGAGAAGAGAGATAGGTCTTAATTCTTCAGTTTGCACTGGCTTGGATACAGGAATTATGCATGCAATTTTCCATTTATCAGGGAAATAACCAATAGAAAGGCAAGTATTAAAGAGCCTTTCAACATGTTCTGGAATGATATACAGTCGACCCCCCCTATAAGATCATTGATTTTTCCGTTTTATCTGAATTACATGTTGTACGAGTCACTTAGATTTTACAAATACATGTGCCGGGCTGTGAACGGCTCATATATTTGTAAAATCTAAGTGACTCGTACAACATGTAATTCAGATAAAATGGAAAAATCAATGATCTTATAGGGGGGTCGACTGGTACCAAATTTTTCTCACGATGGTAGCAGTCATGCCATCCACACCAGGGGCTTCACCATTCCTTAGATGAGTAATTGTGTTATGTATCTCGTGTTGTTGAAATGGAGATGTGTCTGATGTATCAGTATCATAGTATCTGTTTTGTCTGAGCATGCATTGCCAATGATTATTCTCAATATGAGAATCAGAAATGCAGACCTTATCTATTTGTTTATTGAGTATATCTTTGAAGTTTGTATGTATGGAGTCATTGCTAATTAGAACTTGGGGTCGATGCAACTTGTCAGTACAAAGCCTGGTGATATACCCCCAAGGGTTTTTTGCTCTGCTGCAGTATTCTTTCCAGGATGTAATTTTAGTTGTCTTCAATTCATCCTTGTATATTTTCTGCTTATCCAAGTATATGTTTTTAAGCCTAGTTCTAGTGGGTTCACATCTACATCTTTAGTATGCCCTTCTGCATTGGTTACATGATTTTCTTAATTCACTAAGTCAAGAAGTCCACCATGGAACAGGTCTTCTTTGCATAATAGTTTTTGATATGAAAAGTTCACAGGCATGATTGATTGTAGTAATATTTTGAGCAATTTCTCTCCTAGCCCAGGTTTGGTCCTCTATGTTGTAAAATACAACATGGAGCAGAATACAACAGAAAGCAAATACACTGTCAACCCCCCCTATAACACTGTTGATAATTCCGTTTTATGTGAATTCCATGTTGTACGAGTCACTTAGATTTTACAAATATGTGAGCCGTTCACAGCCCGGCACACGTATTTGTAAAATCTAAGTGACTTGTACAACATGGAATTCACATAAAATGGAATTATCAACAGCATTATAGGGGAGTTGACTGTAACAAAATAGCTTATAGTCATGACTTCAGTGGTTTAGAGCTGTGGTGATTTATTAATGAGTTGTTCATTTGAATGAATCCATAAAAAGTTGGTCAGAATTCATTCCTCATTGATGATATGAGTCACATGTAGAAATATTCTAATCATGAATGTTCTTGGTGATTTTAATTTATAATAAATATACAAAACCACTTATGCACCTCAATGCAGTTCAGCAATGGATGCAATGATATGTTCAAATGTTTTCAGTTAACTCTGCAGAATAGCTGAGATCCAAGATATTCCTGATGGTCTGAACTTCTCATTATTTTCATCGCTAGACTGTATTAATAATGTCCAGTTCTGATGAAGTGTTGTTTAATAAATTTAATGGAAACATTATTTTTATGAAAATAATTAAATTAATCTTATAATAAAATGTTTTTTCAAGAAAAGTCACATATAAATATTCACTGATTTTTCTGTTGAACTATGCAACTACATAAAGTTTGATTTGTTATTCAAAAATACTGCAAAATAAATTCTAGGGGTTTTTATGAAATTACAATCATTTTTTTTATTTATTAAGATGTATTATTCATATTTAAATCATTTATATTTTAAACACACTGTGAAGACATAACAATGATATATTTTCCAATAAAAAAACTTTAATTAAGGTGGAGCATTGTTAATGCCTCTTCTATTTGGCTTATAGTATTGAGTTCACTCTGTAAATTTCATTTGTCGATTTTCATTAAACTGTATCATTTTACTTAATATAAGATTAAGAAAGTAAAAATGTAATAAAAATCAGGAGAGTCGATGATTTCATTTTTGAGATACAAGGTCACTAGCACAAATGTGTGCAATTTTTGTTTTATTTTTATGCCAATGGCAAAGTCACTGCTGCCATAGTGGCAAGCACCAGAAACAATATTGCTAATACAACTGAATTTTTAGTTCATGTTTGGACAGAAAACAAACTGTGCTTAGTGAGTAATATACTTAATTTGTTTTTAATATTACTTTATTAGAATAAGGACTTATCAAATGCATTATTATTATTATTATTTTTTTTTTTCATGAGCACAAATTGTGAGTCACGTTAGTGACTGTGCCAGCCAAGTGAAAAAAATCACTGACTAACTATATATACAGAAATCAGAGTTGCTGATTTTCAGGCGTTACTTTCTCTGTCCCCAATACCTAAAGTAATTCTGAATATCTCCTTTGAAAGATGTGTTTTCTTAAGTAGTATGCAAAAGTTTTTCTATAAAGAGCTGCCAAAAATCTATCGTATCTTCTTCTCCTTCCCCTTCTCTTTATCTGGCATTGCAGATGCTCCTAGAGAAAAGTCTACTGGGTCTAGAAAACTGAGATTTTAAAACTTAAGCCTCTAACATTGTCAAGTGCTTGCGAAACTTCTGGGTCAATAAGTCAAAATTCACAGGTTTTTTATAGAGCTTTTTTACTTTTATGGTTTAATTTCATGGAAATCAGTGATTTTCGTTCAAAGTGATACTCTGCATAACTCAAATTTAAGTGAATTAAAACTTTTAATAACAATATTTTCAAATGGTGTATGGAAAGTACTTGGTTGGCAGCCATTAATCCCCTCCCTCCCTTTTAGTATGGACAACATTTATGAACTGCTTTCAAGTAAAAATTTATGAAATTTGACTGACAGTAAATGTTTTTTTCCTTGAGAGTTTTTTTTCTAAGGTGAAGAAAGCTTGGCACTTTGAAACAATTTGTAGAAAACAATAATACAGGTAAAAATCTTATGGGTATCACTTCAAAGTGCCAAACTTATTTTCATCAAAGAAAAACTCCAAAGAAAAATATTTGACTGTCATCCAAATTGTCATAACTTTTTACTTGGTGCAATATTTCTACATCTCAGATGCTTTTGTTTGGCTAAATTAATATTCTTATGTAGTAAATTATGAATTAGTTTGTAAGCAAACCAAAGAAATGATTTTTTAAACTCCAATTATTTGAATAGCTAAGAAATTAATTTATTCCTAAGATTCTTTTCAACTGAATCTATTTACAAAAATGAATCATATTGCCCACTTCTACACTTGTTCATTCCTTCATTCAGTGATTTTGTCCCTTTGGTGATTCATTTAACTGTCAAAATGTCTGGAAAATGTATGTTTAAAGAAATTTAAATCAGTTGTCAAGAGTATAAAGGATGGATTGCTCTAGTTTTTAATAACAAACATAAAGCATTTTCAGATTATGTAAGAAACGAGATTTATCTCAAAGTATATCAGAATATACATGTATAGCTTGATTTTCTGTTGTNAATTTAAAACATATGACTGATTATTCAATATTGTAGGAATTAATTATTAAGTGTAGGTCTAATCTCCTTTCCATGTAGCTGATCAGCTCTTTAAACCCTATTTTATACTGTTTTCTATTATGATTCTTAATTTTACCTGTTATGTTTAGGAATGAATGACTTATTAATATAATAAATCAAAGATTATCTATTTTATTGTAGAAGAAAATGTTAAACTGATTTCTTACATTTAGGCATTAACTATTACTTGTAAAGATATTTTCAATAATAATAAGATTTTACATTTTGTGTTGAAATAATTTCTTACCATAAATAATGAATAAATTAATCACAAACCTTTAAATTATTAAAATACCCATTATACTCAGTTCTGTACTTTATTGAAGACTTTGAGGATGTAAGTGCTTAAGAATTTTTTCACAAAACTTAATTTTTAAGAAAGAAAGGAAGTGGGTGCCATGCATTTTTTTTTCCAGTTTTAACTACAATTTTTTCTGACTGCTTCAATCATAAAATAAAGTAGAATGAAAGATTGATTGATTGCCACTACACACTTTCAGATAAGTTATAAATCAACGACTGGATGACTGAGGCAATTAAGGCTTCTGCCTACTGCTCTGAGAGACTCGTCTGAAAACATCTCAGAAGTTTCTTTAGAACAAACATCCCAGAAATTTTCTAGTGTGTTCGTTCTAGATACATCAGGTCCTCACCCTCACTACTCAGCTGCTCCCATTGTGAGTCTGGCCAAACCCATCATGTGTAATTAATAGGCCCTCTTAGTGTCCGTAGGATCGAAAGAGTAAAAGAGAGACTAAATGTTAAAAGTTGATTGTGTGTATCAGCCTCAAATGCAAATTCAAAGCTTCTGGAAAAATTAGAAATTTTTTTTAGGACAGGAAGTATGAATATTTTTCTTATAATTAAAATCAAATGGAGATTTTTACAAGGAAAATTTATAGAAATATATTAGATCAAAACAAACTGCAAAAAAGAATTGAATTTTTTTTAATACTTGTTAAATCAAAATTGTGTAAAACAATTGGATGTAATGTAAACTTTAATTTTTGAAAGAATTGCTTAATGTAATTTTGACGATGCCATTGATATTATTTAGCTAATTTAATAAAAATTATTTATTTTCAATATTTTATTTTCTTCAAAAATCATACTTCAGTTACAGTGTAATTAAAAGAAATTGAAACAATTTGTCATATGAATTTAGAACAAGTTCTAAAGAGAGAACAATCTGATTAATTTCTGGATTAAAAGGAATCTTTCAATATTAATAGTATTCTTTCATTTAGCTGTTTGAAATGAATTATTTATATCACTTTAATTAATTAATAAAAATACAGTAGACCCCTATAACGCATAGATATGTTCCTCGTTATACGAATTTCGTGTTGTAGGAATCCTTAAATACATGAGCCAATCGCAGCCCGACACGTGTGAAGTTTATGTACTATGGCTGTTTGAAAGGTTTTCTTCCATAAAATTAATCGATTCTAGACTAATTCCACTCAACATTTCCAAAACACGTATATTTTTTGGGAATAATCTGTATAAACTATGCTATAAACAAAAAATTGTAGGATTACTTANGTGTCTACTGTATATCTTGCATTATTTTCAAAATTTAATTTTCTTCTATCATCCCAATTAGAGCTGGATTTTTTGCTGAATTATTTGGTTTACTGGATTACTTTAGATTCATTAAATTTCCTTTGCTGCATAGCTGTTTACTCGAGTGATGTCCTTGATTATCTTGATATCACTAAAATTTTATTTATATCTTACTTTAAAATTTTTTTATTAATAATTTCAACATAGTACATAAATGTCAAGTATTATATCAGAATAAGTTTATAGGATTTATTTTATCTTAAGTACTAATATTCTGAAATATTAGTAACATTAAGGAACAGCTGTCAGTACAGTAAACATGTAACTTTTGTAAGATAATGTTGTTGATATCAACATTATACTTCTATAAATAAATTTATACAAAATTTCAGTAATTATCTCAAATTATAGAGTTTGAGGTTAAATTGAAAGCAAATTAATAAAAAGAAACTTTAAAAATTATTTTCATTATAAGCTAAAGTATAAAAACTATTACTTCTTACTTTGAAGTATTATAGTATATAGTATATATAGTTGATAATTACATAATTATGTTTAAATTTTTTTTTTCTATTAACAAAAGTATTAAAGTTGTCAGAAGCTTCAACACACAAAAATCACTATAATACGTGCAAGTTAAAGAATTTCATATTTTTCTCTCTTGCATTTAATGCTTAAATTCACAACAAAACATTTTTATTAAAAATTATACGAGAAGATTTGGTTGTTTGGTTAAACTGAATAATGAAAACTGGTTTTTTTAATGAGATTATTTGTGTTTAATGGATTAGATTCACATACTTTGGAGAAATAATCAATTGTTTTGTTTGATGCTAACTCATACCAATTAATTTTAAAAGACAGGCAAGGTATATCTATTTCTTATTATTTAATGATAAAATAATATCCCAAACAAATGGAATATTTACTGTTAACTGAAAATTTATTTACTAAATTATTTTGCCTAAACATGGTATCCCCTCATTATATCAGGCACGTAAGGAGACAAACCAAATGACAGAATGTCAGTTATATTGTGTCATCTGATATATCTATTCATTATTGGCTAAGTACTTTTAAATTTGGAACGCAAAAATATAATATGATATATCAGAAAGTGCAATATAATAAGGGGGTACTATATATGGAAAATAAGTTGAATGAAATACTAGAAAAAGATTTGTTTGATAACATCAAATATAAGTGATAGGTTCATGAGAATATTATAAATTCAAACAATATATAATTTTTAAGAATTTACAATATGTTTAATCTGATGATGTCATTGATACAATACAAAAACAGCATATATGAATTTCATGAAAAGAAGTATTGTGATAAGATGAATGAATTTAAAGGATATTGCAGCATTTTTAAAGATCATTTTTTGTTAATATAATGCTTATTCAAATCTTTTTTATTGTTAAAATAACAATTATAATTAATAAGAATTGTAATAAAAGAAATTCAGTATATTGTAGAGAATGATGCTTTATTATTGAATATTATTCTAAAAACAAATAGTTTCAATATAATTTTTGATGTTATTTTTATTGATTTTAATTGCTTTATATAAAAATGTTAATACTGTAATTAATAATTATAACTGTAGTGTTAAAATTAATTAACTGTTTATTACATTACATATTATTAAATTGGTGTACTGTACATGTATATGCATAAATTTATAATTAAAATTGGGGATCAGATAACTAATTTTTAAACCAATGATTGAATAAAACTGTTTTTAAAATGAATAAATTTTTTATTTTTTCCGTTGTTAATGAATATGTTATGAAGATATGCACTTAATAAATTTTTATTTGGAAGTAATCACAATAATTGACACCATTATTATAAAAATGTAAAAGTTTTTATTACATGAAATAATTAAAACTGAACAAAATTATCCAAAAAAAAAATTTAATATGATCCACATAAAGTATATGATCTTAAAATACTAATATAAAACTGTTTTATATGTAGAATTTCATCTTGAATATTGTTCTAGTGGTATTGTAAATTATATAAGTTTAAACTGAGATATAGGTGTATTAAATTTATATATGCTAAATATTTTCTGAATTTTTATTGAAATATGATTAGTAATCCATGTAAACTATTCATAGCTATGATATGCTGTCAAGCCAGTTTTATAGATTGCTTTTATTGAAACATATGATTGTCATTCTTGCAATAAAACATTTAAGAAATACAATAAACATGTTATGAATGTTACTTATATGTTATCAATATTTTTACGTGAAAGAAAAAATTTTATTACAATTATGTACTTATATACTGAGTATGTGTATATATATAAAATTATTTACGTAGTTAGGAATTTAAAATTATATAAATAGACATTTTATAGAGGGGGAGGGGTAATTTTGTTGAGAGATAATTTTATTTTTATTCATATCAAATTACATAAGCAAGTATTAGAATACATGATTAAATTTCAAAACAAATTTTTAATGTAAAGTATTTGCTCCTGTATAGAAGCAAAAAGTGGTTAATAATAAAGCTGATTCTATAATAAGAATAAAATAAAATTTACTTTGTCTTGTTTAAAGCATACTATATCTTGTAAGTACTATGTAATAAGTACGATGTCGTAATGANTTAATACAAAATCGGTTATCTGAAAAATCGATTTTCCAAACAAACAACCCCAGTCTCCAATTGAATTGATTTGGATAGTCAATGCTCTACTATGTGTGTGTATATATATATATATAAACTTCAGCTGTTTAAATAAAATGATAAAATAAGAAATTGCTGCAAATATTTAGTCAATGCCAATTATATGATTTATCGTACTTAAAGGCAGGATATATGTAATAAATTGATAAACTAGTTTTTAAAATGCATCAGTAAATGTAAAAATATTTATGTACAGGTTAGGTATTTTTCATATTTTAAAATCATTATAAATGTGTTTTTTAATATTTAATTAAATACTATAGTATTTTTATTTAAATACTATTTGTTGTTAGTAATATAAAAAAGTAATATCACTGTAGAAATTAATTGAATTTATTATTTATTCTGAAATCAAAAGTTTTATGTAAGAGTGACTTTTGTGATTTATTTATATTTGATATTAAGAATAATCCTTTAAAACATGATTGAATTATTATGACTGTATTAATATATAAAAATATAATTCTCATAATGAAATGTAATTGATGATTATGTAAAGACACTAAATACTCCTTACAAACTTTTCCAGCGACTAAATTTAATCAAATGTGTTTAGTGTCTTTATATAGTGGTGAGGTTACAGCTTTGACTTATTATTAATATGATTATGTTTGAAATACTCACGATAAATTTTTAAATAAAATTTATTAAATGTTAGTTATTAAAATTTAAACTTAAATAATAAGTATTTAATATGTATAATTTATTTTTATCTATTTGATTTTAATATGATAATAAAAATGAGTTTTAAGTATATGTAAAAGTGTATATGTTGAATTAAATTAATGTGTATTTTCATAATAGTAATAATAAATCTCTTGCTACTTGCTACCTTCTCAAGACGAGAACCATAGAGCAATGGAACCAATGGAGCATAGGCTTCTAGTAGAGCTGTCGTGCCAGTAAAGTACCGAAGCAAAGATCATCTCACAACCAGCGTTTGACCCAGAGTGGGTGACTGTTTAACACAGTACTTTCCATGTTAGGAATGATTGATTTATAAACATCTGGCTTTAGATGTGTAAGCATACCTATTTCTGTGGAGAAAACAAACACAAAATACAGGTCCTGGTATTTTCTCAATATGACTGGCTTGGACATTGCAACATTGTCTATGTAAACAAGATACATGACCCTGTCTGACTCAAGTACATGTCTGAAAAATCTACCACAGTCTCTCAGCCACCGATGACAAATGTAACACTGGCCCAAATATGGCGATTGAATAATATTGATAATGCACTGTACACAAACTCAACCAAAATGCTTCCAGCATTGATCATCATTGATGTGAAAGCCACTGGCCATAAACCCTACCAATGAATGAAGTGAGCCCAAGAAGTGAAAAATTTACCATTCATCACAAAATTTGAAACAGATGACAGTGTGCAGTGACTATGTGACAAATTCACACAAGAATAAAATATAATTTACAGAAATTTACATACAAAATACAATTTAATTTTTAGTGGGTTATCATTTGTGACCATATTGTATACTTAACTGCTAAACAAATGTTATACTGAATGTGATGCAAAATGACACTTAAAAAAAATGTAATAAAAGTAAGAGACTGAAGAGGGGTAAAGAATGCCTGAACCACTTTGCTAAATGAAAGAAATAATTTCAGTTGGAGTGTAGCATCCTGAAAGCAAAACTACTATAAATTTTATTAAAAGTAAACACAAATAATTTTTCAGTTATAATTAATTTAATTCTTAGAGCTATCTAAAGTGACATAAATTTGGAAACTTAACACACTTTTTAGTCATAATTTCAAGAACATAAAGAAGAAATTATCAAAAAAAAAAATTCTTGGAAATAAATATTGCCAAACAAATAAACACGTGGGTTGTGATTTATTTCAAATCCACAAAGATGTACTTTGTGGATTTCTTGTGGATCTCATAACATGATTTCTTTAGGAAATAATAACTTCACATTTACAAATGTATTGAATATTTTTTTGAGGAACTTTTCTCTTCCTCTTCAAATGGTATGATTGAATAGTACATAACAGAATTCAAATTAAAAAATATTAGATTTAAAAATGCTTCCAATGCATGAAAAATTTTACAAGGCAAAAAGTTCAAGTTCAGCACAAAATCTTATTCTTAGAAATATCAGTATATTGAATCTGTCTGAACTTGAACACTTGCACACTAGTCAATCGTAGCATTTGGAATGAGGAAAAACATTTAATGCACTCATAAATGTAAATTTTTGACTTTAAATGTGTTATAATAATAGAATTAGTAGAAAGTTAACAAAATGGCTAAAAATAACTTTTAAACTACATTTAAAAATGTAGCCAAGTGATTTTGATGGCTAATTTTATTCACAATATATCATTACTTTTGCATTGCACAAAGTTATATTAGAAATGCATTAAAATATTATAATAATCAAATTACAGAACTAATTAATTTTTTATAACAATTTGTTAATAATTTTCATTATATTTAAATATTATTTAAAAAGCCATTTAAAAATGTATTTTATTTTGAGTGTTTTGTTCACTTAATTTTCTATTCAGTAATTTTGGAAATAATAATAATCATCAAACTATTTCATATTATTACAAAACACAGATATAAACATTATGTACAAAAAATAAGATGTAAAATAGATTCCACAATAAGAAAGGCCAATAAAATTTTTCTGTTGATTGCAGGATAATAAGAACTGTGCTTTTAAGTCATGTTGAAAGTGCGTACAGTTTAGTTGTTGATTTTAAATTGCAGTCGTGAA
Organism: Centruroides sculpturatus; assembly: GCF_000671375.1. Classification (NCBI taxonomy): domain Eukaryota; kingdom Metazoa; phylum Arthropoda; class Arachnida; order Scorpiones; family Buthidae; genus Centruroides; species Centruroides sculpturatus. The sequence goes on from NW_019385223.1 coordinate 20,948, forward strand.
CCCACCTGTACCCAACAGCTTTCCTTTATCTAAGCTTACAAAGGAAATCTTTAAAAATCATCGAAAAATAATGAAAAATTCTTCGTGCTACACACATTTAAACAGCCTGCGTTTTTTTTTTTTTTTCTGAAGAAGAAATGTACACCTAAACTAACTATTATTGAAAATGTTGAATAGTTCCTCATTAATTATGACTAAAACAAACACGAGTTTTTCATTGTTTTGTAAATAATTTATTTTGTTGTTTTCATAGTGTACCGGTTTTGTATTGTTTGAACATGACTTGACTCTGCAAGTTTATTTAATGGTTTCAATTATTCTATAAGTGCTTTTTCTGTGTTTTAATTTTCTTAATTTCTGATCTCTGATTAATTTTGCTGTTATATTGTTTCTAGTATATTATGTCAATCTATTTGTTTCCAAATATCATTTATTTGTATTCTCTTCTTAAAATAATTTCTTCAGGCCTTATTATTTTATTATTACAAATCTAACAAATGTAAAACTCGTTAAAACATTTAAATATAAAAATTAATTAATTAATAATGCAGTAGTGCAGAAAACTAATTACTGTATTTATTTTAAAGAAAAAATAGATAGATATAGCAATTACAATATTACTTTCCAGATTAATATTATAATATGTTAATTTTATTATTAGTTATTCCATAAAAAATCAAAAGTTATTTCTCTAGGAATTTCAAAACTTTTAATATTTTATTACAATTATGTACTTATATACTGAGTATGTGTATATATATAAAATTATTTACGTAGTTAGGAATTTAAAATTATATAAATAGACATNTTTCTTCTTTTGTTTTCTTACATAAAATGTAAAATTACGAAAAAATTATATTTTTCTTTCCTTTCTGACTTTTGGATAATGTAAAACTTCAATTTTTCAAAAAAACAAGCCAATAATGACTATAAAATCTTTAAAAAACAGAGTTTAAAAACTCTGAAGTTTGAAGTTTTACATTATCCAAAAGTCAGAAAGGAAAGAAAAATATAATTTTTTCGTAATTTTACATTTTATGTAAGAAAACAAAAGAAGAAATTTTCTGACTCCATTGAATTTTTATAACTTTTTTGGAATCATTATTCAGTTTTTCAAACATTAAATATACTTACAAGAGATGGTTGGGAATTACAAATGCAATGTTTTAATGGAATGTATGTCATTTTATAGATTATCTCCCTGATTAATGTAAGTCTGAAAGTCTTTTTTTTTTCTACAAATTGCTTTTTTTTCCATTAAAAAAACAAATCTAAAGAGGAAAAAGATTAATCGTGACATTTAAATAAGATAAAATTTAAGTACTGAGCAAGAAGTGGCAATGACCAAGTTGTTTAATTCATTGGTTCTGAATGTGGAATATAAAATGACGTAATTTCATTAAAAAATGGCATTGGTAATTCTCATTAACCTTCTGTGTTAGTCTTTTATGCGTTTTCCATTTATATTTTCTTGGAAATATATATTTGAAGAGAATATCTCATTTCTTAGAACTATATCAAAAACAATTTTTCATAGATAAGCAGCTTGGAAGGTAAACTCAAAAATTGTGATATGATTCAATCGAGATATTAATTTATATTATTCTTTGAGTCCTAAGTTACACATTTTTATTTTATCTCGTCTTTTGTTTAATATTTAAATGTGACTATCTGCAATATATTTTTTTAGTAGGTTTTATGACATTACCTCTTTAAGTGAATAGATAAAGAATATGAAGATTGTGAATGAAACTTAAAATCTTATTTGTATATGTAATCATAATATAATATTTAAAAAGAAAATATAAGGGCAATTTTAGAAATTCTCAGTTTCAAAAATTAAATTATTTCAAAAATACTTTAATAAAACCATATATATACAAGTCTTTTTGTTGCTATATCATATCATTATTGATTATTCCTAAATTTAGAGAAATTTATCTTTGTATTTTTCTCAAAATGTGTATGATAACCAGAGTAAACCAAACTTTTAATACAGTGGAACCTCACTTAATGAGCATAATTCATTGCAGAATCTTACTGGTAATGCGAAACGGTTTTCCCATATAAATTAATGTAAAATATGATAATGCATTCCATGCTGAAAAAAATACTCAAATATTTTATGTATAACATTTATTCAAAGAAAATTATACAATATACACTGTTAAGGACCATAAATCATCATCATCTTTTCTTCTAGCACAGAATGAACCAACCTGGAATGCAAATTCGATTTGCAGAAAACAAAAAAAAATCATAGATAATATGTCTGATAAATACTCTAAATGATATGCCAAATTCTTGGACTATGTAAAAGCTATAAATAAATATCAATTAATTTTTATTAGTATAAAGGGTGGAAGCCCTGTTACTCAGGGGCTAAGTAATTACAAGCTATCAAGAGGTAAGTATATTTTTTACAAACAGAAAATCAAAATTTACATTAATAATTATTTTCTTACAAGTTCTTAGATTTTGTTTATTGTTTGCTAGTATCATCTTCTTTCACAATTTTGATTACAAAATTATGCAAGCTGTACAGCTCCTTTGAAAGTTTATTCAGGTTTTCTCTAAAGTTTTGAGTTAATGTAAGATATTCCTACATACCAACAGACTGCCGAAAATCTATCGGGCTAGTATTATGCTAATTATTAATCAATTTACGTAATCAAATTACGTAATCAATTTGGCACTAGAGGTAAGCGTTAGGCGCCATCTCTTATTAATATTAATAATTATAAATAAATCAATTAATTTAAATAATTTAGAACCACTGGGAGAAAAAATCGGCCCGGAGCGGGACTCGAACCCACAACTCCTGCTTACCTTGCAGATGTGTTGCCAGATTTATTTATAATTATTAATATTAATAAGAGATGGCGCCTAACGCTTACCTCTAGTGCCAAATTGATTACGTAATTTATTTAATAATTAGCATAATACTAGCCCGATAGATTTTCGGCAGTCTGTTGGTATGTAGCTTTATTATATCGGGTTTGGTGATGTTTATATATGTAAGATATTCCACGCGACTTTCGTATTTGAGTAAACTTCTGTCTTTTAGTATGTGTAATATTCAAAAATCACTTGAGTTGCACAAATAACAATTTTTATTTACAAGGTTTATATATTTATTTCCTATGAATAATGAGCTTTTATTTAAATGTAATTGAATTATTAGTCTTTTAACATTTATTTCCAATGAGTAGTGTATATATGGTTGTTGTGAAGGAATTTTTAGTATTTTTGTATACCATGAGTGATACTTTGATTGATATAAACCAGTTTGATCTTTGTTTGTACTTTGTGATATTGCAGAATCTGAATATCCGTATTTCCAATCATGAATATTATTCTTAAACAAGAGGGTACTTACACCGAATGTTTTTAGGATTTTGTTTAACTTTGTTTGCCATAGTTGGTTAATTTTCTGTCTTTTACTTTGCTTTAACATTTCTTGGTGTAAAAAAGATACATTTCTGTCACTTTTAAATTTTATTCAATAGTAGAATTTTATTATGCATTTTAAAAAGAATGGGAAGAACCAGAGCTGATTTGTATCATGTTGAATAGCATATCCAGGCATGGTTTTTTCCGGTTGATATAGTTTTCGAAGAAAGTAAATATGGAAGCGTTCCAGAACATATAAGAAATCGAGACCCCAAATTGATCCTGCATAATATGTAATTGAATTTATTAGAGAATTATATAATCTCATGTGTAGGTTTATGTTAGAGATTTTTAATCTTGAACATAGAAATAAATTATCAATTGTTGCTTTCACTTTACTATTTAATTTTGTAACGTGTGATTTAAAACTTTTGTTTGACTATTTAAGAGTGACCTTTGAGTTAATCTTTTTGACTAATTGAAGGGGTAAATTTTCTAAATACAGTTTGGTTTCTTTTTCTGAGATTTTATTATTATTTTTGAAAATCATTGTCTTTGTTTTATTGGGATTAATTGATAGGTGCAACGATTTAAAGAATAAATTAAGTTGGTTGATTTTCCATTGCGTTTGTATATTTTAAAATCTGTTATTATATTTATCATACTATTCATTCAATTTATTATTATGTTTATCTTTTGAAAGTTGAGTATTTAAAATTAGGTTATTAGGACCATTATACCAAGAATCTTTTATTTCAGCAATACGAGAATTAAAATCTTCCAAAAGGAGAATTAATGGTGTTATATGTTGCCAGAGTTCAAGTGATTTAAAAGCTTCTCTTAGTATGTCTATCCTATGTGGTGGAATGTAAGCAACAGCCACAATCATTATTTAATTTCTTAAATTAGTAAATTTAGGTTTAGTCATTTCGATTGATAACATTATAAAATTATTAGTTTTTTTCATTTGAAGAATTTTACATAAATTCTTTTTTAGTAATAAGCATATTTCTCCACTAGGCTGGTCTGGTCCAGTTGGTGTTCTAGCAGGAATATTTTCTATTGAGTAATCTTTGAATGTATTTATAAAACTGTTTGTAGGTAACCCATGTTTCTGTTATTCCAATGATATCTGCTTCAAGTTTAAGCTGAAATGGGTCACTTGATGAAATTTTATTCTTTAATCCCTGGAAATTCCAGTTTATCACTGCTAACATTTGATTATTCACGGTATTTATTGTAGGCATGATTCTTTGCAATTTATTAGACCTTAAATTGTTAAATTCTGTATTGACGGGATTGATAAAAAAAATTTCCTCGTTCAGTAATTGCTTTGTTTTTAAGCAGTATGTTATCTTGTCTTGTTCTAATATCAAAATATCGTTACAAAGTTTACCTGATGATTTTGCTTTTTCATTTCAATATAGAAGGGAAGAAGATTATTTTGTCTTATTCAAGAACTTTGCGAGATCAGCTGAAATTTGCATATTTTGCCATTCACCAAGTAATTTTACTTGTTTTCGTTTAATGAAAGAACTGGAAAAAAGATTACGAATATGATTATTCCTTAGCGATAATTTTATAATAGTTTTTTTGTATTAGTTGAGTTATGTCTAAGATATCTTCTAAAAGTACAGTGTCTAGATTCAGTGTGTGTTTCATAAAATTCCATATATTTTGTCTGAAAATATTTTTCGAACTAGGATATTTATATATAGTTACATTATTTTGATTAAAATTATTAATTAGAGAATCCATTTTGAAGCGCACAAGTTCATTTTTCATTTTTAATTCCATAATTTGTAATTCTATGTTTTGTATATTTTTCTTCTGCCTTATGAAATTGATTCTTAAGTTCTCGAATAAATTCACGTATTGAGTGTAAATCAGTTTTTATAGAAGTCATTTGATTAGCTAGTCTCTCATTAGAGTTGTTAATTAAATCTGATATTCTATTTCATAAGTCTGTCATTGAGGTGTTAATAATTAATTAATTTTTAATTTAGACATTTTAAAAATTTAATTTGGAATTGGTCATTAAATTTAGTACAAGATGGCAGCATAACTGCCTACCTCTAGTCAAATTAATTCATTTTTAATATTTAATTATTGCCTTTACATAGCCCAAGAATTTGGCATTTTGTTTGGTGTGTTTATTATATAATGGGCAATGGTTCTTGATGTTTATAAGTAATGTGTGTGAACATAAGTTTGGAAAAATGTTTGATCACAAGCGACACTAAGATGCTAGAGGAACAAGTGCTAAACAGACTGGTGAAGCATGTGCACAATCCGGGACTTTCCCTCTCTTCATCACTCGTTAAGCAAGTCAGTTTTTTACAATTTGTTAAGCGAGGTTCCACTGTATAACTTTTATTACATTAATATTACAATATTTACAGAAGACACAAGTAAAATATAAATATTCTTTATCATTGTTTATATTGTTGCAATAAGGCATTTCGAAGGTGACCAGCAATGGTTTGAAGTAGTCCAAAACCTAAATGTCAATCATCCCATCATTTGCTCCCCTTGGAACTATATCAAATTAATATCAAAGTGAAGAAACAGTGTCACAAAAATCAGTAAGTGGACGTCCAAGAGTCAGAACCACTCAGGATGACCGTTTTCTGTCTGTAGCATTACACTACGCATCACTTACTGCATATCAGCTTGCTTTGGACCTTTCATTGTCGACAGGAAGAGCTGTATCTTGGCAAACTGTTTACAGATGGCTATGTGCAGGCCAATTGTATGCAAGGCAACTGGCAGTTTGTGTCCCACTGACACCTTCACACAGATGGGCCCTGTTAAACTGGGTTTGAGATCACCTCAACTGGTCTCCAGAACAGTTGAGTGGTATACTCTTCATAGATGAGTCAAGGTTTGGTCTGCAGACTGATTCCCAATGGTTATTGGTCTGGATAATGCCTGCAACTCTCTATCACACCAGTAACATTGTAAAATGCACACATACAGAGGGGTGATTTAATGGTTTGGGCAGAGATTGCTGTTGGTTGCTGCGCTGATCTCCACATCTTTTCTCATGGTAGTGTGACTGAAATGTGGTGTAGAATCATTGTGCAATGTTTGCTATTTGTTGGGGCCATGAGGCCTTTGTGTCATTTTTCTGGACAATAACATACAAGTTCACAGAACTTGCATTTTTGTCAGTACTTAGACTTGGGAACATGCATCATTGGAATGGCCAGCGAGATCAACTTGAATCCCATTAAACATGCTTGGGAGACATTTAGCTCTTCCCCATAACCCTTCTCGGAATTCTTTACAAACTAAGAATATGTCTGTTTTATGAATAGGCACAGATATCCCACCATAGCTGATCTAATTCTTGGCAGGAGTTGACACTGTAGGGCAGTGATTTTCAACTGGTGTGCCATGAGAAGGTCCTAAGTATGCTACAAAAATTTTTGAAGGTTATTAAATAAACTATTTTTGAAAGACACCCAAAGAACAATAAGTTCTTTTGGTGTCTTTCCAAAATGTACATCACCGCAATGTTCTTTTATCATATACTATATGTAGCAGTAATGCTATAGTGTAAACTATTAATATTTTATTGGAAGTATTAGACATAATTGTATTAACAAACAAATCAAAAGTGTCAGGAAACGAGAAATTCTTTTTAAACTTTTATTCTGTCATGTTATAGCCATTAATATATTTATATCTCTTTGAATTTCAATGAAGAATATTCTTTAAATTTTACAGTTTAAATACATTTTGTGATATCAATGATTAAATAATGAATAGTTTGAAAATAAAGCATTAGAATTATGTTTTGAATTTGATTAAATATTAAATAATTCTTTGGGTAATAAAATCATATTTATTATTAATTTAAAGCTATTTTGATCTATAATCAGTTTCAATTGTAAATTATANAAATTATTTACGTAGTTAGGAATTTAAAATTATATAAATAGACATTTTATAGAGGGGGAGGGGTAATTTTGTTGAGAGATAATTTTATTTTTATTCATATCAAATTACATAAGCAAGTATTAGAATACATGATTAAATTTCAAAACAAATTTTTAATGTAAAGTATTTGCTCCTGTATAGAAGCAAAAAGTGGTTAATAATAAAGCTGATTCTATAATAAGAATAAAATAAAATTTACTTTGTCTTGTTTAAAGCATACTATATCTTGTAAGTACTATGTAATAAGTATAATGTCGTAATGATGTTCTGCTGTATTTATATTACAAGTTTTATTTGGAAAGTGTGTACCAGAGTTTTAAATTGTTTCTGTATTCTCATATATCACCGAAGAAGAGCTAAAATGCTACATTAGCCCAAAATGCATTTGTTGTAAAAGTGTTTTTTTAAAACTTGCTACAGTAATGTCTTTTGTCACCTAACTTGGACTGTTGCTGTGAGAAAAATCAACCTATAATACTATAGAATTAAAGTGATTTTGAAGAAAACAAGTTTTTTTTATATAAGAAATATATGTAATTTGTTTGTTTTCTGATAAAATTAAAGAGAAGAAACTATAAAAACATAGTTTTTTTTTATATTTATGTTAAGCTGAACATGCTTCTGTAATGGTTGAAAGCATCCCTAAATAGAGAATAATTTTGATTTCCTGAACATAACAGCTTGTTTGTTGAAATTCATAAAATAGCACCAAATTCCATGCACTTTTATTCAAGAAAAAATTATGTTTTTTCTCAAAAAAACTTAACAGGCTAGATCCATGAACACAGAGTTAAGATTAAGAAGTTTTAATAAATAAATGTATCTGAACGAAACTGTAGAATAGTATAGTATAGTGTCATTTTAGAAAAAATCATGTAAAACTATAAAGTACAAAACATATTACAGGACTTTATAAGATCAGGTGAGTGTTTTGAGCTTATGCAGCACTTTATAGTCTGTTCACAGAAGTATATGTACTGCACTGTACATGTCATTATCTCATTGTTAAATATGATTAATTATAAAAATATTTTAAGAATGATATCTTGTTAAGAATTCAGGTTATCCAGAAATTATAACTTTCATGAATAATTAAATGACCGTTACTTCATTGGTTTCATTCAAACAATTAAGTGAAGAAATGAATTGTTTTGACTTTTAAAAAATGTCCTCCTCCTCATTTTACAAAATGTCCAAGAATTACTGTCAAAATTCACATTCAAGAATAGTATAATTAACTTTTTTGTAATAAAAGATTAATTTTTTTACTTTTCAGATATATTTGAATAGTTCTAATGTCCTTATTTTCAGAACAATTTGGCCTCTGTTCATAATTTTTCATCTGTTATATCTAGTTTTATGATAACATAACAATGTTTGATTTTAGTGGTATCATGACAATGCTATATCTTGATTGTTGCCAACCATATTAAGTTTATTTACTACATGGAAATTGATGTAATGCGATTTATCTGTTATAACATAATAATATAATTTTTGAAAGAGGATTGTGATGTTATCACAGGTTTGTCACTTGGAATCTCTGAATTGTCAGATAAGGTACAAGTCCTGCCACTAACAATAGTCGCTGCATGTGGTTCATGAGTGTAGTGTTAATTCTGCGATAAATGCCATCACAACAATTTCATAACCTTACTTATCTTAACATAATTTGACTTGTAGAAACATTAACTGATGAGTCATATATAACATATTAATTAATAGTGGTGACCAGATGTTATACAGTTAAAGTAACAGTGTACTGCTCTGGGCAGTGCCGTAACTAGCTTTTAATTTTGGCTCCTTTCCTTTTTTGCAGAAAAAATAAGAAAAAAAAATAAATTTAATAGAAATGGTTGATTATTCATAAACTTTAATGAAAAATGTTACAGAATCAGCCCCACAATGGCAAAATTTTAAAATGAAAATATAATACTGATGACTTCCCTCCCCCTTTATCCTGGGTTCTGTGCCTGTGCACTAGTTGCACCTGCCTAGTTACAACACTGAAATAATAATTAACTTGCAAAAATTTATGACAAATATAAAATGTTTTTTGTTCAGATTATTAGCTATTAAAGCTAAGACTTTATTTAATAAGTTGCTTATTTAATCTATATTACATTTTATTAAATTTAATAGATATTTATTGTGTAAATTTTTTTTACAGATCATGAAAGACAAAGTTCTATTATGTAAGTAAAAGAAATATTAATTTTTCTGGAAAAAATAAATTTTAATTGGATAGATTAAAAAATTGATAAACTATTCTTTTTAAATTTTCAAAATATGAGTTATTTAATTTTGAAATTTGATGATAAATTTAATGTAATTGTAAAATATAATTATTAGTAAGTTTATAAAAGCATAGGCTAATAAATATATTAAAATCTGTTAATAAGTAATATAAAACCTTTGACACTTTTTCTATCAATTTTCTTTAATCGGAACGTTCCAAATATTGTCGAACCTCAGGAAGACCATTAAATATAGCCAAAAACGTTAGTTTGATTAAAGAAAATTGCTAGAAAACATGTCGGAAGGTTTTATATTACTTATTTACAGAAGTTCTAGCTTTCTGTGCATAGAATTGTGAAATCTGTTATGAATGACAGTGAAAATTGAACATTGCATATCCTTGTTAAAATAATCAATCTACTTTAACATAAAATGTCAATATTCAATTTTAACTGTCATTCACAACAGATAATTCATCTCTGGCCCATAGTTGTTTTCTATATATATATATATATACAGTAAAACTTCTGTAACTTGAAGCTCCGAGGGGCAGGAAATAACTTCAAGTTACATATGATTTGAGTTAGAGAACAATAGAGTGAAAATGCCGATTTTGAATAGATTTATATTTTTACTTCTCTTGCATTACATAAAGAATCTTAGATAGTTTTTTGTTCTAAATAGCCTATGAAAATTTTGCAGAAAGGCATTACAATGTAACTAATGGAATCGAACAGTTTTGCAGCTACATTCTGTTGAGATAATGCAAGAGGTCTCTCACTTTTGATTAGAATGTTGTCTGCAAATGAGTGTTGGACAGTAGCTACAATTAACTGTCTGAAAATTGCATGGAAATCCAATAATTAGGATCACTTTGGATAGAACAAATATTAAAATTTGACTCAGGAAATTGAAAGTAACATAAATCACTGTCAGTGGACTATGAAAAACTTTGACTTGGAGAAAATTTGAATAAAGGAAATTTGAAAAGGAAGTTAGAAACATTAAATCCCTATGCTATTTCACTGATACCTACCAAGTGCATCATTTTCTTCAAGTTAAAGAAATATTCAAATTACAGATGTTTGATTTAGAGAAGTTTTATTGTATATAAACAGAATATGTTGAATTTATATTTCATTTTCTCATTAATAAAATTGGTTATAAGTATGAGTATGTATAAATTTGATAATATATAATTTATATTTTATGACCTTTTTTTATTATATATCATTTTAATAATTCTAAAAATAATTATATAAATCAAGGAAACTAACAAAAAAAATTATCTGTATGCATTTTAGACATTTCATTTGCCTATCATTTAAAAAAAGGTTTGACCATCCCTCTGTTAAAGCAGTGTTGCTTTAAATACATAAAAGGGCATTCTTCAAATGTTAAAAGTTGTATTCCAAAACCAAAATTTTTAGAATGTTTTTTGAAGTTTGTTTCAAACATTGTTTTGAATATTGATAACTGATGAAGCCTTAATAAAGTAGGTTAAAGTACTTTTACTATAAAAAGCTTCTAATGTTGTTAGTGTTATAAATTAATATAGACTTGTCTGCAGTGTCGAGATTTCACACATTTATTTCTGTTGTTTAGAATTTTGTAGTTATATTTGCAATTATTTGTTTTATCAAAAAGAAAAATAAGTAATCATTATTCATTCTTTTGTTTTCTTACATAAAATGTAAAATTACGAAAAAATTATATTTTTCTTTCCTTTCTGACTTTTGGATAATGTAAAACTTCAATTTTTCAAAAAAACAAGCCAATAATGACTATAAAATCTTTAAAAAACAGAGTTTAAAAAGGTATAAAAAAGAAAATAATCTGCAGAGAGAAAAAAATTTTTATTTACATCATTACTAACAAGCTTCCCAAATGCATTTCGCCTATGGCCTCTTCAGTGGGGCTTACAGCACAAAATCTACGTTCAAACAGTCAACTCATTGAAGAGCCACTTATACAGTTAACAAAAAACTCCCAGCATGCCGCTGTTAACATTCCGGTATTTAAATTAACATTATTGTTTTGCATAATTATAGCGAAGTGTTCTTTTACCTTTCGCTTTACAATATTTTTTTCCTTAAAAATTATTTTTAATTTATTAATATTAATCTGACAATTATTACTATTACAATGTTGGAAGACAGGAGAATTACTCATTTTCAACCTTACGGCAGCCAAATGTTCCGACAGTCTGATCCTTAATCTTCGTTTTGTTTCACCGACGTAAAAACTAGGATTGTTACACGTGCATTCTATCCGATAAACAACACCTTCTTCTTCTAATATATCTTTAGCATTATTTCTGATGATCATCATATTTGATAACCTGTTATTTAAGGATGGAGCCAATCTAATTAATTTATGATTAAAGAAGTTATTATATTTTTCATAAATACCTTTTATATACGGAAATGATACATACTTTATTATTTCTTGACAACGTTTAACTTTAAACCTGTTTCTTAAAAATCTGTGGAACCAATCATTTAGTAATCTTTTTGGATATCCATTTAAGATGTATTTCTTATGTGTATCTTCAATTTCTTCTTTTCTTTTATCTATATTTGTTGTTCTAGAAAAAATCTTTGTTATTTCCATCAGGTATACATTATATTTTTGATTTAAAGGACAGTATGATCTATAATTAATTACTTTTCTCGTATTACACGGTTTTTCAAATTTACAGTATTCCAAATGATCTTCAAATCTTTTAATTGTTATATCTAAATAACTTAATTGATTATTTAATTCATGCTCTTGAGTAAATTTAATATTCAAATTAATTTTATTAGCTTGTTCCAAAATTTGTAAGTTTGTTGTTAGTGTACTATCGTACACTATTAAAATATCATCGACGTACCTTGCAAAAAACATAACTCCATTTAATGTTGAAAGAATCATGTCCACATCCAGCATATAAATTTCTGCTAATTTCGGTCCTATTACGGAGCCCATCGAAATACCTTCTGTTTGTCGATAAAAGTTCTTTTCCTTCACTGTAAAATAATTATTATCTAATGTGAAAGTAATTAAATCCTTTAAATAATCAGGAACACCATACTTACGTAAACTGCTCAAAATCATATCTTTAGTAATAGAAGGGTACATAGATGTTATATCCAAACTCATCAATTTATAATTAGACAAGATTACACCTTTTTGCAATTTTGTAATTAAATCATCAGCATTTTTAACTGCATATTTCGAAATTTGTATATCCTGTAATATCTTTTTAATAAAGATTTCTAAATTATATAATAATGTGAATCTAAAGTCTATGATTGGTCTACATTTATTTTGTTTATGTGTTTTAATTCTGACAGTTAATTTAGGAATTCTTACGTTTTCCTTTGAAAGTATTTCTTTACTTTGACTCGCCTGGATATGACCTTCTTTCACAAATTTCTTCAATTTTCTTGTTAATGTTCTTTGTATTTCA
>NW_019385223.1:37815-77791 GCF_000671375.1 Centruroides sculpturatus
TAATCACCAAACATATGCCGTAAATCCATCGGGCTAGTTTTAAGGCTAATTACTAAATAAATTACGTAATTAATTTGGCACTAGAGGTAAGCGTTAGGCGCCATCTCTTATTAATATTAATAATTATAAATAAATCAATTAATTTAAATAATTTAGAACCACTGGGAGAAAAAATCGGCCCGGAGCGGGACTCGAACCCACAACTCCTGCTTACCTTGCAGATGTGTTGCCAGATTTATTTATAATTATTAATATTAATAAGAGATGGCGCCTAACGCTTACCTCTAGTGCCAAATTGATTACGTAATTTATTTAATAATTAGCATAATACTAGCCCGATAGATTTTCGGCAGTCTGTTGGTATGTAGCTTTATTATATCGGGTTTGGTGATGTTTATATATGTAAGATATTCCACGCGACTTTCGTATTTGAGTAAACTTCTGTCTTTTAGTATGTGTAATATTCAAAAATCACTTGAGTTGCACAAATAACAATTTTTATTTACAAGGTTTATATATTTATTTCCTATGAATAATGAGCTTTTATTTAAATGTAATTGAATTATTAGTCTTTTAACATTTATTTCCAATGAGTAGTGTATATATGGTTGTTGTGAAGGAATTTTTAGTATTTTTGTATACCATGAGTGATACTTTGATTGATATAAACCAGTTTGATCTTTGTTTGTACTTTGTGATATTGCAGAATCTGAATATCCGTATTTCCAATCATGAATATTATTCTTAAACAAGAGGGTACTTACACCGAATGTTTTTAGGATTTTGTTTAACTTTGTTTGCCATAGTTGGTTAATTTTCTGTCTTTTACTTTGCTTTAACATTTCTTGGTGTAAAAAAGATACATTTCTGTCACTTTTAAATTTTATTCAATAGTAGAATTTTATTATGCATTTTAAAAAGAATGGGAAGAACCAGAGCTGATTTGTATCATGTTGAATAGCATATCCAGGCATGGTTTTTTCCGGTTGATATAGTTTTCGAAGAAAGTAAATATGGAAGCGTTCCAGAACATATAAGAAATCGAGACCCCAAATTGATCCTGCATAATATGTAATTGAATTTATTAGAGAATTATATAATCTCATGTGTAGGTTTATGTTAGAGATTTTTAATCTTGAACATAGAAATAAATTATCAATTGTTGCTTTCACTTTACTATTTAATTTTGTAACGTGTGATTTAAAACTTTTGTTTGACTATTTAAGAGTGACCTTTGAGTTAATCTTTTTGACTAATTGAAGGGGTAAATTTTCTAAATACAGTTTGGTTTCTTTTTCTGAGATTTTATTATTATTTTTGAAAATCATTGTCTTTGTTTTATTGGGATTAATTGATAGGTGCAACGATTTAAAGAATAAATTAAGTTGGTTGATTTTCCATTGCGTTTGTATATTTTAAAATCTGTTATTATATTTATCATACTATTCATTCAATTTATTATTATGTTTATCTTTTGAAAGTTGAGTATTTAAAATTAGGTTATTAGGACCATTATACCAAGAATCTTTTATTTCAGCAATACGAGAATTAAAATCTTCCAAAAGGAGAATTAATGGTGTTATATGTTGCCAGAGTTCAAGTGATTTAAAAGCTTCTCTTAGTATGTCTATCCTATGTGGTGGAATGTAAGCAACAGCCACAATCATTATTTAATTTCTTAAATTAGTAAATTTAGGTTTAGTCATTTCGATTGATAACATTATAAAATTATTAGTTTTTTTCATTTGAAGAATTTTACATAAATTCTTTTTTAGTAATAAGCATATTTCTCCACTAGGCTGGTCTGGTCCAGTTGGTGTTCTAGCAGGAATATTTTCTATTGAGTAATCTTTGAATGTATTTATAAAACTGTTTGTAGGTAACCCATGTTTCTGTTATTCCAATGATATCTGCTTCAAGTTTAAGCTGAAATGGGTCACTTGATGAAATTTTATTCTTTAATCCCTGGAAATTCCAGTTTATCACTGCTAACATTTGATTATTCACGGTATTTATTGTAGGCATGATTCTTTGCAATTTATTAGACCTTAAATTGTTAAATTCTGTATTGACGGGATTGATAAAAAAAATTTCCTCGTTCAGTAATTGCTTTGTTTTTAAGCAGTATGTTATCTTGTCTTGTTCTAATATCAAAATATCGTTACAAAGTTTACCTGATGATTTTGCTTTTTCATTTCAATATAGAAGGGAAGAAGATTATTTTGTCTTATTCAAGAACTTTGCGAGATCAGCTGAAATTTGCATATTTTGCCATTCACCAAGTAATTTTACTTGTTTTCGTTTAATGAAAGAACTGGAAAAAAGATTACGAATATGATTATTCCTTAGCGATAATTTTATAATAGTTTTTTTGTATTAGTTGAGTTATGTCTAAGATATCTTCTAAAAGTACAGTGTCTAGATTCAGTGTGTGTTTCATAAAATTCCATATATTTTGTCTGAAAATATTTTTCGAACTAGGATATTTATATATAGTTACATTATTTTGATTAAAATTATTAATTAGAGAATCCATTTTGAAGCGCACAAGTTCATTTTTCATTTTTAATTCCATAATTTGTAATTCTATGTTTTGTATATTTTTCTTCTGCCTTATGAAATTGATTCTTAAGTTCTCGAATAAATTCACGTATTGAGTGTAAATCAGTTTTTATAGAAGTCATTTGATTAGCTAGTCTCTCATTAGAGTTGTTAATTAAATCTGATATTCTATTTCATAAGTCTGTCATTGAGGTGTTAATAATTAATTAATTTTTAATTTAGACATTTTAAAAATTTAATTTGGAATTGGTCATTAAATTTAGTACAAGATGGCAGCATAACTGCCTACCTCTAGTCAAATTAATTCATTTTTAATATTTAATTATTGCCTTTACATAGCCCAAGAATTTGGCATTTTGTTTGGTGTGTTTATTATATAATGGGCAATGGTTCTTGATGTTTATAAGTAATGTGTGTGAACATAAGTTTGGAAAAATGTTTGATCACAAGCGACACTAAGATGCTAGAGGAACAAGTGCTAAACAGACTGGTGAAGCATGTGCACAATCCGGGACTTTCCCTCTCTTCATCACTCGTTAAGCAAGTCAGTTTTTTACAATTTGTTAAGCGAGGTTCCACTGTATAACTTTTATTACATTAATATTACAATATTTACAGAAGACACAAGTAAAATATAAATATTCTTTATCATTGTTTATATTGTTGCAATAAGGCATTTCGAAGGTGACCAGCAATGGTTTGAAGTAGTCCAAAACCTAAATGTCAATCATCCCATCATTTGCTCCCCTTGGAACTATATCAAATTAATATCAAAGTGAAGAAACAGTGTCACAAAAATCAGTAAGTGGACGTCCAAGAGTCAGAACCACTCAGGATGACCGTTTTCTGTCTGTAGCATTACACTACGCATCACTTACTGCATATCAGCTTGCTTTGGACCTTTCATTGTCGACAGGAAGAGCTGTATCTTGGCAAACTGTTTACAGATGGCTATGTGCAGGCCAATTGTATGCAAGGCAACTGGCAGTTTGTGTCCCACTGACACCTTCACACAGATGGGCCCTGTTAAACTGGGTTTGAGATCACCTCAACTGGTCTCCAGAACAGTTGAGTGGTATACTCTTCATAGATGAGTCAAGGTTTGGTCTGCAGACTGATTCCCAATGGTTATTGGTCTGGATAATGCCTGCAACTCTCTATCACACCAGTAACATTGTAAAATGCACACATACAGAGGGGTGATTTAATGGTTTGGGCAGAGATTGCTGTTGGTTGCTGCGCTGATCTCCACATCTTTTCTCATGGTAGTGTGACTGAAATGTGGTGTAGAATCATTGTGCAATGTTTGCTATTTGTTGGGGCCATGAGGCCTTTGTGTCATTTTTCTGGACAATAACATACAAGTTCACAGAACTTGCATTTTTGTCAGTACTTAGACTTGGGAACATGCATCATTGGAATGGCCAGCGAGATCAACTTGAATCCCATTAAACATGCTTGGGAGACATTTAGCTCTTCCCCATAACCCTTCTCGGAATTCTTTACAAACTAAGAATATGTCTGTTTTATGAATAGGCACAGATATCCCACCATAGCTGATCTAATTCTTGGCAGGAGTTGACACTGTAGGGCAGTGATTTTCAACTGGTGTGCCATGAGAAGGTCCTAAGTATGCTACAAAAATTTTTGAAGGTTATTAAATAAACTATTTTTGAAAGACACCCAAAGAACAATAAGTTCTTTTGGTGTCTTTCCAAAATGTACATCACCGCAATGTTCTTTTATCATATACTATATGTAGCAGTAATGCTATAGTGTAAACTATTAATATTTTATTGGAAGTATTAGACATAATTGTATTAACAAACAAATCAAAAGTGTCAGGAAACGAGAAATTCTTTTTAAACTTTTATTCTGTCATGTTATAGCCATTAATATATTTATATCTCTTTGAATTTCAATGAAGAATATTCTTTAAATTTTACAGTTTAAATACATTTTGTGATATCAATGATTAAATAATGAATAGTTTGAAAATAAAGCATTAGAATTATGTTTTGAATTTGATTAAATATTAAATAATTCTTTGGGTAATAAAATCATATTTATTATTAATTTAAAGCTATTTTGATCTATAATCAGTTTCAATTGTAAATTATACTTTTTTGGAATGTAAATTTTCAAAAATTGAAAGATAAATATACAGATCTTTATAATAATAAAATTATTAAGCAGTTATCTTACTCAGTATAAATAAGTTTTTAATAAATTATTGTCAGTATTTAAATAGTTTAATTTTCTTTTGCAGTGCTTTGTCTTCTTTCCTTCACTGTTTCTATAAATGGAGAAATTGATATAGATGTAAATGATCACAGTAAGTTTACTTTTTTATCTATTTTAAGTTTTTAATATTAAAATTTTTTAAATTATGAATAATTATAGAAAAATAAATATGCATTTAAATTATTAAATATCTTTTTAACGAAACACATTCAATATAAAAATATTAAATAATGTAATTGCAGATTATACAGATCCATATGGCGTGTTTAATGTTAACCCAGATGGTTCTGTTAACCCTGGCGTTAATTGGACAGGAAAAATAATTTCACATGATTCAGTTAATATTTTAATTGTCATGGAAGATATGCTTTTAGATGTAGCAGATAAATTTACTATTACTAATGAAGATGATGATAAACCTTTATTTAATTTTCATGATAATATAGGTAAGTTAACTTTAGAATATTTACAAACTTTAATTTTTGATTTAATACTAACATTTATCTCTACTATGCCAAGTTATCTTTCATTTTCAAGATTTACCAACTGATTTATAAAAATTGGTATTTTAAAATATTCAGAACTACTCTGTAAAGTACTATATTATTTTTCTGACTTTTCCAACGATTATCGACACGACTATGTGCCGGAAATGGCCGTTCCCTAACGGGTACTTTATATGGATTTGCATTAGTGTGCCAGGCCTGGACTTTAAGCGTGCACCGAATTAAATAATGACAAAGTTTGTCAATAATAAAATCAAATATTTAATAAATAATTCTAATAATAAACTATATACAATATTTAGTAAAAAATCAAGTAACAATTTATTCAATGAAACTCAATAAGAATCAACCCGACAAAACTCAAATCAATCTATTTTCTAACTTAATTCTATTCCCCTTTGGAATTCGACAAAATTCAAAGACTTAACTTATAAACAATAATTCTTATGAATTAAAGGTCTAATCGTCACCTCAATATACTAGGAACCTTTCTCCTCAACTCTCAAGACTTTCTCTAATTGTCGATCCACAAATTGAATAACTTCAAAATCGCCTTGGAACTATTTTTTCCTATCGGACACCTCTCTTTTGTTTGCTGCTACGAAGCTCACCAAGCTCGTTGCTATGAGAAACTCATCTCGTCCATCTTCACATGAGATTCAGACTTTATACTGTGAGGTGACGTCACAACTCTGAATGCGATCACTCCCCTCATTTACATACTTATTTGCTAACAATAAACTTTTTCTATTTGTCTGGCAGCCTATTTTCCGACAATACTTGCTAATCTTTTACATTATTCTTTTCGACAATTTTCAGGATGTTTTTATTCTTTAAGGTTTAGTGAGTCCCTAAGTTGTGCTTGTGGGGTCTCTCCCCCTTTTCTCGGTGCGGACTTACTTTTTTTTTCCTGCTCGGGAGCGCAAGTGTGCGCGAGTTTTTTCTATGGCACTTTTCTCTCATTGGTGAGTTGATTTCTCTTCTATTTTTAAGTTTCTAAGGTGAATGGTGAAGAAACCTTCGTCCTAACAAAACATAAGCCCCAAACAAAAATAACTACACTTAGAAACTTCGAAAGAAGGGATTTGGCCTGTACCGTCCGCGGGCCGCATAAACATTGATAGGGGGCCGTATGTGGCCCACGGGCCGCAGGTTGTGCACCCCTGCTAATGTTTTCTTGACATTAGTTCTTTACATGTACGAAATAATATGATAGATAACAAAAACAGCATTTAATTTAATATAGGACTGATCAAATGAAACCTGTTCACACTAGTTTTTTTTTTAATATGTGTAGCGCACTAGTTGAGTATTACCAAGTAGAGATTAAGATATTAACAGGAGAATATTTAAATAATTGCTCTTTTAAAGACAAGGTAGAAATTCACTAGAGGTTTTATAGAAAACTCTGCTTTTTGTTACATACTTCAGTTGCAAAGTAGTAGAAAGTTCAATACCAATTATACCAGTCTATCTGCTTATTAAAGCAAGAACTGATGTAATTGCAGAAAGAAATAACATTTAATAAACAAACTCTAATTTAATGATAACAATTTGTGTGATTTATATCATTACATGGAATATATTTAACGCAGCGGTTAATTATCATGTTCATAATGCATTAATTATATTTAAATTTTCTATAACTAAATAATAATGAAAAGTTTTGACACTAAAAAAAGTAGTAAAGAAAACCTAATATAAAAGCCACGACAACAATTATATTTTTTTTTAAAAGGTTAACTCTGTTGCAAGATTGTTGAACATTAAATTCAAAAATATTTAAATAACAACATTAGTTGAAACAAACAAGAAATTAAATTAGGCAGATGATATATTGATCATATAGTCTGATAATGACTATTAATATGCAAACAAAAGCAAGTGCAAAGTTTTTATTAGCTATTTAAATAATGATGATTAAAAAAAATAAAAGTCAAAACAGCATGAGCCAAAATGTTTTCAACTAAAATTTATGTTTAACAGATGTATTTAATATTGAGATTAATAATATAGTAGTTAAAATATGGTATGAATGGCTGTTTCTACCATATTTACCATAGTGTTTCTAAGTGTTTCTAATGATATACAAAATGTACATCACTACAATGTTGTTTTATCATATACTATATGTAGTAGTACTGCTATAGTATTGTAATGTGTAAACTATTAATATTTTATTGGAAGTATTGATTTTGAAATGAATGCATTTACTGGTAAACTTGATAAAACAATAGAACTCTTATCAAAATAATTTACTGAAGATTTTTATGGTTACTTAGTTGAACTATATGCTCCTGTTGTGTAGATTACTCTTTATATGAGCTTCTGTATTGTTAAAGATTCAATGAAAGTAACTTTGTTTTTGCCAAATGCTATCATATATACAGTAGTGGCCAAAAGTAGAGCTACCATTGACATATATTTTAAAAATGCAACCTCTATTTTGTTCACCATCTACTACATAATTAATATTGTGATAGTTGAAAAGAGCACAAAAAAAGAATCAAAATACTCAATTGAATCAAACAGGTTTTATTTTGAATCTGATTTATTGATACAAAAGGAAAAAATGAAGTTTTTATATTTCACACTGTGACAAAAGTAGAGCTAACAAAGGAAGTTTGCAGATTTGTCTAGTAATTTTAGGACAAAATATTAGTATTTTGTGGTGTAACCAGAGCTTCTGATTACTGCATCACATCTACGTTCCATTGAATTAACTAAGTTGTCAAGCAATGATTTGGGAGTCTCATACCATACTTTTTGAATGGTAGACCACAATTCATCCGGATTTGAATATGTATGCTGGCTTATATGGCATTCAGTTTCATCCCAAAGATTCTCTATGGGGTTTAGGTTTGGCAATGAGGCTGGCCATGTCTTAAGATTCACCCTTTTCTGTTAAAACCATTGCTTTACCAAATTTGCCTTGTGTTTTGGGTCGTTGTCCTGTTGGAAGATCCATTTCCTTGGCATTGAACTACGTGCACAAGGAAGCATTTGATTCTGCAATATGTCCCGATAAACAGTTTGATCCATTATTCCATTAATTCTATGAATTGGACCAATTCCCTTTGCAGAGAAACATCCCCATACCACTATGCAGCCACCACCATGCTTTATTATAGGAACTATGTATTTTGGGTCATATCTCATGTCCACTGGTTGTCTGACATATTGTATACCATCACTAGAGAAGACTTAACACCTTGAACCATTTTTATTCAATCCAAGTAATGTGTTCATGTGCAAACTTTAATCTCAACTTTTAGTTTTTTTGCAGAGATGAGTGGTTTCTTTGCTGATCATCTCCCATGTAATTCAAAACTAGTCAAACATCTTCGTACAATCCTTAAGCTTATATCTGTTACCCACTTCACGTTTAATATGTGAAGCAGTCAAATAAGGATTGGCTGAACTCGTATGCCTGATCAAATGATCCAACTGTGGTGTTTTTCGTGGTCTACCTGACTTTTTGGCAGAAACAATGTCGCATATATTTGAAAACACTTCACCACTTTCGCGACAAGAGTGTTATGCACATTAAAGATTTTACCAATTTCAGGAAAAGTTTTTTTTCTTTCAATCACATATCTACCATTCTTTGTTTGATATTATTTGATAATTGTATTCCTCCAGACAACTTAGTTGATTCAATGGAACATAGATGTGATGCAGTAATCAGAAGCTCTGGTTATGCCACAAAATACTAATATTTTGTCCTAAAAATACTGGACAAATCTGTATACTTCCTTTGGTAGCTCTACTTTTGTTACAGTGTAAAATATAAAAGCTTTGTTTTTTCTTTTATAAATCAGATTCAAAATAAAATCTGTTTGATTCAATTGAGTATTTTGACTCTTTTTTTTTTGTGCTTTTTTTTTCAACTATCGTAATATTAATTATGTAGTAGATGGAGGTCGAGGTCGCATTTTTAAAACATATGTCAAGGGTAGCTCTACTTTTGGCCAATAATGTATGCGCATTTCAGTTTTAGCCCATAAATAACTTACTGTATGTTTAGTTAATCACTAAACAAATAGTATGTTATTTGTAGCTACAAAATCTTGAGATTGACTTACACACTATATTGGCAAATATGGTAAAATTACAAAAACACTGGTATTAATAACAGTCTCATTTCCTTAAATATTAATTAATAAGAGAATATTTTAAAAATATTTTCCAGAATTCTGTGTGTAATTAAATTCAAGTCATGTGACATTTCTCCAAATACTTTTAATAATTCTGATATTTCATTATCATAATTTAAATATTTATAGCTTATAATTTAAGTATATGATGATAAGAATAATAATGAAATTTATCACAAATTATTTTTTATAGCTCCATTTTCTGTGCTTATTAAAGCAAAACAAATTAAAATAACTGTTAATACATCTAATAGTAAAGTTAGAAGAACATTTAGAGGATATTATAATATGGAAGGTAAGTTTAACAAACTTAAAAATTTGAAAATAAGTCTGATTTTAATAATTAAATTTTATATTTTAATTATAT
Organism: Centruroides sculpturatus; assembly: GCF_000671375.1. Taxonomy (NCBI): domain Eukaryota; kingdom Metazoa; phylum Arthropoda; class Arachnida; order Scorpiones; family Buthidae; genus Centruroides; species Centruroides sculpturatus. The sequence continues at coordinate 47,652 of NW_019385223.1, forward strand.
AATTTTATATATTCTATTATATGATGATGTAACATGAAATGATTAATTTTTGGTATGCACAATTTTAAATAGAAAGTGTCATTGTATAACACAAGTATCATTTATCACTTAGTGTTTATAATAACAAAAAGCCCACAGATTATACTATCAGAAACACTATGCATTACAAATAAAGCTGTTTTTTCCATAAACATGACTTGCCTATATATTTCTGATCATAATACAGTAAAAGCAATTTGTAACATCATTGAATTTTAAGAATTTACATCTCAAAAATGGATTAAGCAAACCCAATCTCAATCTGATGGAATTTGTGCTGGAGATGGAAGCCTCAAAGATGAATTCTTGGAAAATTGCTCAAGGGTTTTTGATAAGTTGAATCAAACTGTATGAGATCTTGCCCGGTATTTTGATGTAAATTTTATGACTATTACAGGATAGTTTGCTAATATTAGAAACACAAAGAAGCTTGACTCCGAGTGAATATGGCAAGCTGAATCCTTACTTGTATTGAGTAATCAAAGAAGATTAAAAAAGAAAGAAAAAAGAAACTTCAACATAATCATAAATAATTTGTACAGTGCCTGGATATTAGTGAACTTTGAAAACTTATGCTGAAGTCATAAATTTACCCTGTGTGTTCAGTGCTTGGTAGTATGCAGCTTTTTGAAATCTGTTAAGACTGGATGCAGAAAGCTTATTGTTCTAAGATCAACTACTATGCAAAAGTTGAATAAAAATGGCCAGCTTTGATCAATTACAAAGGCTCACTTTGAGCAACATTTGACTATATCTGGAACATACAGTATATAGTACAGGTGTTGCTCAAGTTTGTCTATACAATGACCGACTTGAGCAGCGAGATATTTTCCTATGCTATAACAGATTCAGTTTAAATTTATATTTTTGTTGTTGTATATGGTATTGCTTACAATGATATCATCAGTATTTGGTATGTTGATAAATATTACAGAACTCAAAACAGTAGCTGTAGCTAATTGGAAAATACAATTTTTTTTTCTATTTAATTTTATCAGATCTGTTCATTGCTTCATTATTGGTAACGTTGGTGTTCATCAATTACAATCTTATAAGAACAAGAGTTTCATAACTGAAACTTATGACAAACAATATAAAACAAGAAAGAATAAAAAAATAAATAGTAATCAAAATATAATGAATGTAAATGTGATATTTCTAGGGATTTTTAGATTCAAACCCCACTTCTGTGACACCAATTTGTGAGCCACCGGGAGGGAGGAGGAGTCCTCTCTTTCCGGCCACAGGTCTCGGACCTACTTTCTTGTCAAGGATGGTAGTAACGTTGAGTGGAGGGGAGTTACGGGGCCGACGATAAGGCGTTGGCATAGTCGAATAAAGACACCATTTTTCTAAACTAACAATTTATTACAGACAAATAATAAAACAAACGTTCTAACACGATACGTCTCATTCGCGTATGAGAGAGAGAGCTTACAATAAAGCGTTCATACCTCTTGCGATGATATCGAAGGTCTTTAATTTCTGAAAAGCGGGATCCAAGTTGAAGGTTGGAATCGAAGGTCTTCTAATATGTGGTGCGGCCGGTTAGAGGGAAGCAAAATTCTATCTTGATGGTGCGATGGCGACTTCTTGATTAGCGACTCCCCGGAGAGGGGGAAGGAGGATGGCTTTTATACCTTGTTGGTGGGAAAATTCGTCAGGTGATCAATTGTTTTAGCAGGTGTGAGGTTAAAGGTGGTGTTAGAATGACAACAATATGACGAATTTCGCCGATAACTGTAAACTATATACGGTTTGATCGTGAGAATGTTTATAGTTAAACAAAAAGAGTTATAATTCTCTCATGTACTTTATATTTCGTTTTTGTAGGGTCAAATTCCTTTGGTTGAGGGCATTTTTATTTTAAACTTATTAAACCTTTAAAGTACTAAATGCTTTTATTAACTTCGAATTTTCACATAAATGTACACGTTTATTTAAATTAAGAAATAGGAAAAGCTATAATCAGGAAATGATTGATTTTTTTTTTTGTCATGATATTACAGCATATAGTTGTAATCAAATAACACATAGATTAAATTTTATTTTGAAAATGTTTTAAAATAAAATTTCTTTTTAGTTTTTTAAAATAATAATAATTCCAAACACTCATAACATAAAAATTGCTCATACTGAAAAAATCAACAAGTACACTCCACTTGCTCAAGAAATTAGATTAATGTATAAGATGGATAAGGTATTTATTGTATCTGTTGTTCTCTCTTTTACTGGTGTTAATATCACATACACCACAGAAATGTCTAGAAACATATATACCATGGCACTACAAAAAGTTGCAATATTGAACACGTCACATCGTTAGGAAGTTTCTGTATGTTCAGAAGCATACCAATAACACAGAAACTTAATATAACACTTGTTTGGGTAGCTACATCTTGACTTTAGTCCGGCATAGCACTTGGAACCAGTATCAGCTGAATATGACATTTGAAAATAATTATAATATTAGACATATGATATAAAATTATTTCTTATCAAACTTTTACAGTTAAATTATAAATAATAATAATGTATTTTCAGAATGTAAGTATGTCATTGAAAAAGATTCTGGATTTATGTCTACTCCTTTATATGGAACTACTGCTAATTGTTCGTTTATATTAAGTCCTTCTCAGACTTATTATTCAAAACGTAGCATTACGTTTCTCAATGCTCTTTCTAATCAGAAAATTTACATAAGTGGTTCTGGCTCTCAAGATTCTGCTTATTCAGGTAAATTACTAATTTTGAAATATGACTTTTAAAGTAAGCAAAATCATTTTAGGGACTGATTTTAAATAACACAACATTTTTTCACTCTTGAAAGCAGTGTTATAAATAATAATTATTGTAAACCTTTAGTATAATTTCATAAAAATGTATCTAGAATCATACTTTAAAATCTTAATTTTTTACCATAATTGTTTTTATATAGTAATATATAAAATAATATATATAAATTATTGTATAATATATAGTAAGAAATAAATATTTGTTTTAATTTAAAATAAGAAGTTTATAATATAGTTTAATTTAGTTATTACTGAAATGATGGCTCTCTTAGTATTAACAAATTAGATGTTTCACATAACTGTCACTCTATTGAAGGCTTAATTCTAGATATCTTATTTATATTATGAAACACTGGCTGTTAGTTTTAAACTGTGTAATAAGTACTGCTTATTCAGTTTGAGATTGTAGTGAATGGGATTTTTGGAAGACCCTATTATTGTGTCTTTAATGCGGTCGTCAGAATACGTGAAACTCTATTATGAGAGAGTAAAAATTTGCTATTAAGATTATTGGAATTGTTGTAATGTGTGTTAATGTTTCTAATAATTATCTCTTTAGGAAATTTGATTCCTGTGCTAATTAAAAAATGACAGCAGAGTTGTATTAGCACTGTGACATAGTTTTTCCTAATAAAGTTTTCCCTCAAATTATATGTAGCTAATTTATAAAACATATCAATACCCTTTTGTTCAATATATCACCTTAACAACAACAACTCATCATCAATTATAAAATGAGTTTTTTTTTTTTTTTTTAACTCTTTCCACCCTGTGGGCACTAAGAGGGCCTCTTTTTGCAAGCCCACAATGGGGCTGCCGGGTGGTGAGGGATGGGGATCGACTTATCCGAATGGACCACCCCCCTGAAAAATTCCTGGGGATTTTTCGACCCGTTCGGATTCAAACCCGGGTCCCCCAGAGCAGTGGGCTGCCACCTTGACCGCTCGGCCATCCGGCCGCTTTTTTTTATAAAATGAGTTGAATATACACTAAGAAGGTTGTAAAATCTTTAGCAAAATATTAAAAGTTTATTATTTTTGTTAGAAGTTTCTATTGAAATTTAGTTTATAAAAAAAAAATCTCAAATCATTCATGTATTTCTACTTTATTATTAAAATTTTATTTCAGGCAATGAAAACGTTTCCGAGATTATTGGAAAAGATACAGACGCAAATTTAACTTTGACAATTGAAGTTAACAAAACAAAAACTCAGAAACTGTTTTTTGCATATGAAAATGTACAAAATGGTAAGAACTTTTCTACATTATGAGAAATTATGATAATTCATGTTCAAACAAATAATTTTAAATGTGAATATTTTAATATGAAACAGTTTTTAGTTTTCATCATATATAAATATAAATTATAAAATGAAAAATAACATCAAATTTATTAATAAACTTGTCTTTCTTCTATTTTGCTCTGCATAAATAGAATAATCATTATGTCTATAAGATTTTCTTAAATCTACAGTTTTTTTGGACATTTGGAAAACAAAAGCTACTCTTCAGAGCATTATTAACATACTCTAAAGAGTAACTTTTGAAGATATTAATAAAAAATGTGTAGGATAATTAATGATTAGGATAAATGATCGTTGTAGTGAATTCTGTTTAAATTATTTTAAAGAGAACTGCATTAATTTCCTTCTGACAAAACAGACTTTCTATTTTTGTTTCTTTTTTTTAATAACAATTGTCGTGTCCACTGTCGATGATGATGATAACAGCATTATCAGCAGCAGCATCCATTCCTTTTACCTCTTACAGAGAGATTGGGTCTTGATATATTTACCCATTCAGTCTGTACTATTTTGAATTATTTCCTCATTTAACTATAACTCCTTTAAATCTTTCCTAACTTTACTTTATCCTATATCTACTCTTATTTCTTAAGTTCCTAATTTGTCTAATCAATTCATCCTCAACCAAATGCTCAAGTCATCTATTTTCCATAATCTTCTCTCTAATGTCTCTTTAAACTATTCTTTTTATGATTTTTATATCTCATTCTAATGTTATAAGCTGAGGCAACTCCACAAACAAACCTGAGCATTCTCATTTCTACTAACTGCATTTTTTTTTTACCTGAGATTCACTTCCCAGTGTTCAGATTCATACAGCATTGCAATTCTATCAAAAAGCATTGCTTGCTTTCTGCTATTTTTGCCACCTTGTGTTTATTCTGTTAGTTGTATTTGTAATTCCCATCCATTCATTAATATTTATTCTAAATACTTAAATTTCTCTACCTTTTATTTCCCTATTTCCAATAACTAACCGGCCACTTTATGCTTGTCGCTAAAAATCACAATTTATAAGCTCCCTTTTTCCTCTCCTAGTTCTCTAATTTTTCCGTCTCACCTCTTAGTTCTTTCTTACCTTCACTAAGCATATTATTTGCAGACTTTATTGTTCTAGTTAGGAGGTAGCATTAAAGAAGAACGATATAACAGTTAATCTTTGAGGCCAGTTCAACAAATAACATAGCACTGCTACAGAAAAATAACATAGCATATAAGATTAAGACTAATAACCATCAGAGCATACAGTAATGCAGCCCTGTACCACTACTTCTCTCTGCCGGGTCACATTTGTGTTCACTATGCAGTTTACAAAATGGTGTCAACCATATCAAACTGCACTACAATCAAACAGTAATATGTTATTCAATTTTTTGACACCTAAAAATTATTAACTACAAATTAGTGAAATCTACTGCCGGTTGTATGAACGGTTTGGCTTTTTGCAGTGTAATTGCAAAAAGCTTGCAATTAGGTTTAAAAGTTCAAGTAAGGCCAAACTAGCATATACAATGAGCCACATAAACTTGAATCCAAACTTTTTGTAGCAACGTGCACAACTCTCCACATTGTACATACATCCTGCAGTGGGTCTCAGTAGATTTAATGAAGTTGGCTGTCAAAAATCAAGTAACAGTGGTTGTTTTACTATATTCTTTCACAATTATTGGTCTCGACTTGTATGCTACATTTTCTTTAACAGCACTGCTAAGCTTATTTATTGAATCTGCTTTATAACACTAAGACAAAACATACATGTACATCAAGGTTCAATATTAACTCTATTTCTATCCAAATGCTTCCTGCATCCATATCCTGTCTTAACTTGAGTCTGACTTTGTATACATAATCTTGTATAACTCTCACATATTCTTCTCATTCAACCTAAATACTGAAACAAGACTTCTAGGGACCTTATAATTTTTAATTAGGGAATTAGGGACATATTAATTGCATACAGTTAAGTGACAATAATGTTTTCATTAAAAGTTAACACAACTAAAAATTATTAGAATGTGTGTCTAAATTAATATATTAATTGTTTTTTTTTTACAGGAAGTGAATTTATTAACTTGAGAGGAAATCAAACAGTTAAGGATTTAGTCTACAATTCGTCGGAAGTTTCGTCATTTCAAGAACAACCCTCGGAGATCCACTGGATTATTGAAAGTGAAGAGAAAACGGTTATATCTTTGCAGTTTATGAATCTTTCGTTGACAAATGGAGCACAGATTCTTGTCAGTGACGGGAATAGTAAATTAGCACAGCCAATCAGACAGATTTCATCACTCGATTATAATAAACTTGAAGGTGAAATAAAGAACAAAGTGATTTAATTCAAAGAAAAAAAACAGCGTATTAATTTTTAATTCAAGTAATTCATTGTAATCTTTTTGTCCATTAGGTACTTACATTTTGTCTACCGGAACATTTTTGAGGATAGCACTTACTCCATTTAATGGAAAAATTGTTGTGAATGCACAAGTTAGAAGCCATGGTAAGGACAGATATAAAAGTTTTATTATAGACTACTGTACATATTTGTAAGACGAAATGTTTTTAAATGTTTTTGTGTATTTTTAGATCAGGGTGGTTATTTCCAGAATAAAGGTGAACTACACTTTTCTAAGAGTAAAGAAGACATAATTTATCTGTTGGAAGTTAACGAAAATGAAAACGTTGTTCTGGAAAGTCAAAATGGAAATCCATTGACGGTTCCCCTTTATGTTTATAACGATTTTTCGGTCTCGTCTAAATTACTGTTTACTCTAAAAGGAGATATTCCAAATTACCCGATCGTGTCAGATACTTCCAAAATGATGATAATTGCAAAGAATTTTAACGACACTGCAACTTATAAAGCAAATTTTAAAGGAATCCCTAAGGGTTTGAAATATTTTATTTTTATTTAATTTTGTAAGAAATTTGGAATGTATGGAGAATTTAATAGTAACATTTTACAGGCTGTTACCGAATGACATCGCAACCCAGTTACGATTATGTCATTAGCGGTAACTGTCAGCAGGAATGCAAGTGGACCACCTTACCAGATAACAACTACGAAAGTAATTAATGTGTTCATGTAAATATTTTTTAGCATATTTAAAAATTAGTACGTCTAAATTATATATTTTTTTTCCAGCTATATCATTACATATGCATTTATTAAATTTTGATGCAAAAGATATTTTGACAATCAGTCTTTTGGATAAAGATAACACTAAAGTTCTAGACATAAGGACAAAAGAAACTATTCCGGAATTGTACTTACCCGCAAAAGTGGGATTCGTAATGACCACCAAAAATGTTAACTGCAACGCATCCAATTCGTTACTTCATGTAAATTACGAGAAGTTAAATGGTAATTATTTTTAATTCCCGAAAAGACTTGCGATAATGCAGTTTCTTATAGTGATTTGCATGTAATTTTATTTTAGGATGTGACAAAAAAATAGAACAGCTTTCACCGGGACAGATGTTGCAAATTACTTCTCCTAATTACCCCAACACCTATCCACTACTGGCAGAATGCTGGTCTAATTTTACTTCTAATAACAGCAGTAAACGGCTCTATCATGTTGCGTTTGATAGATTGTCTCTCTCGTCGACTCACTGCTTGACATTTTGGGAAGACATTAAAGCTAAAAATGCAACAATGAAAACGTTTAGCGGAGTGAGTTCACCACTTCCCGACGATTTACTGTTTCAGCCAGATCTAGCCATTGAATTCATTTCCAAACCATGTAACGCTACAAAAAATGTTAATTTGGACACTGCGCAGGGATTTGCTCTGAATGTAACATCTGCAGGTAAATAATTTATCTAGCTACTTGTTTTTTTAATTCGTACAATTTGAAAATTTGGCTTATTTTAAGATTGCGGAGGAACGATAACCGCTAAGGACGGAAATTTTAGCACTCCAAACAAAACTACCAGTTCTTATTGTATTTGGCAGCTTGAAGTTCCAGAAAGTGGAGATGTTAATCATCCGAATATTATAAATTTCACCGTGAAGAGCGACAATAAAGATAAGTGAGTAATTTTCCCGATTAGATTAAACAAACACTTAAATTTATTCATATAAGTCGTTTCTTAATTTGCTAGTCACTTGAAGATTTACGATGGCGGTTCTGTAAGAGACATGACCAAAGAGGTTTCTTCTAAAGAGATGTTAAGTAGAACAAATAAGTTAATATTTGTTTACAACAGAACTGGTTTGCCACCAACCGACAACTTGGTGGTAAAATTTCATTCACAAAGTAAGTTTTGATATGTTTGGATCTATTATTAAAAATTTTATCTGACTTTCAACTAATCTATTATTATTTAGCTTGCAACATGACATGCCAGAATAAGATGTGTCTCCACGCAGCCTGGGTGTGTAACAATATCAACGAGTGCGGAGATAACACCGACGAACTGAACTGTACGGGCAGGCCCATACCGCCCGAACCTCCGTCAACGCCCGCTCCTGCACCATCGCACGAAGGAGGGGGAGGTAAGACTATACTTAAATTAATATAATTAAGAATAACTCTAAATAATTATCATATTCTACAGTTTCTCCAGTTGCACTGGGGCTGGGATTGCCCATCGCCTTCATTTGCGGTATTTTGGCTGCGCTGTTCGTTCCTCCTTTATACCGCAGATTTCGCAGCAGCCAGTACCACCAATTCAGGGATATATCCGCAGAAGCTTGATTTTTGTCGAGCAACCGATAAAATTATGTACGTATTGTAAATTCCACAGTGTGGAAGACGTAAATAACATCATTTGTTATAAAACAGAATATTCAAAATTAGCATCAGTCTAAAGTATGCTTCGCCCACATCAAATGTTTGCAGATAATATTTAAAATTTCCAATTACAATTAACTGTGATAACCATGGGTATATCTTGCGCAAAAATCAAGTACACAAGGCCACTTATCGGTACTTAGGGTCTATCTTTCCGGTTTGTTTTCAGTTTGAGTTACCAAAAAAAAATACCACGTCACGTAAGTTTAATTTTGTTACATCAACATGCAGTTTTTATAAAAACAAAAATTTTTTTTTTCTCTGGTGATTGTTGTTTATATATAGCAATTTTTAGACTACAGAAATTTGTGTTATTAATTGGGAGGGAAAAAGTTGTATAACTGTGTTAAATAAATGATTTTCTGTTTTTAAAAAAATGTGCATATTGTCAAATATTAAAAGTTTTATGCTTTTTTTCCACACAATAAATTAATACAAATTATCTGCAAAGAAATCTTATTTACATATATTTATCATCGTCATCTTAAAAACTGGATTTGTATTTTTTGACTTCCACCATTAGATGATGAATGTTCAAAAGTTCGCTTCGAATGGGAAGATTTTTAAACGGCGTCTGCGATAAAACCTTTTGGAATCGATGATAGTATTGAATGAGTTGGGTCAGTGTTGCCTGTAAAAAAAAAAATATTTTTCAAAGTACATGTAAATTTGTTGAAAAAGCATTAAAGCTTATTTTCATATCTTATAATTAACTATATTTAAGATATATTTTCATATAATATTAATAAATAAAAGCTTTACCTCTAACAAACATTATTGTAAGAAAAGCTTTTTTTAAAACCAGATCACAAAAGCAAATTAGATATATTGAGCCCATAGTTCCCCTTTCTTTAAACCTTTTTGCAAATTGATCTGTTGAGGCCCTTCCAAATTTACATGTTAATTTTTTCAACATAGAACAGAGCTGCTTTTGCATTGCACAGATGACAATGATTAGATGGATGGCTGTTTCTTAGACAAAACATGCAAATATGGGATCAGAAAATTGACAACAGCTAGAATACATCTGGATACGGAGCTTTTTGGTGCACAGGATTGCCAACTAACAATCCTGCACAAACACATTTAAGTGTAGTGTAGTGTGGCCTACAGATGTGATAGATCCACAAGCAGAGTTGACTTGGTTTTTGTATTGCCAAATGTTTTCTAAATGAAAGGTGTCTCAGGTTATCATAGAACAAACATTTTACAGGCTTTAAGCAGACCTGTAAATTGATCCAAAAATAAGGATTGCAAGAATTGTGCACATTTGTCACATTAAAATTAAATAACCTTATGTTATTTTCATTATTATTAGAATTGTATTTTAAAGGTAATAAATATAAAAAAAACTTATTCTATTTATCACTAGCTGTCTACCTGCGGCTTTGCCCGCATTATATAGAATTTTCTTGTGTGAGTAAGATATTTTCTCTCAGTAAAATGTAGCCTATGTTCATCTCCAATGTGTAAGCTATCTCTGTGTCAAATTTTATTAAAACCTGGGGCCGTATTCTGGTCTCTGATTGGCTAATCATTTGGATTAGCCAATCAGTGACTGGCTTGTGAGAGATGAGAGACCAGAGACAGTGACCAGAATATGGCCCCTGTTCAGACGTGAAAAGGTGACAGACAGACAGACAGCATTACCTTCGAATTTATAATATTAGTGTGGATTAATATGAATTTCTGCTATAAGGGGTACGCAGGAAAAACTAATTGGGAACCACTGCCCTAAAGGAAATAACTAACAGTAAATATAAAAAGGTTATATAATGTATGTGTGTGTGTGTGTATATATATAAGCTTAATACATGCTAAGAATATTAATAAATTTGATTTAAAAGAGGTTAAGTAATTCAATAAACTTAACTGACTCAGAATAGTGTGCACCTACCTTCTCCCAATCAGTCCAGTAAATTCAGGGTTTACTATAATTACAATACGAAAATGCTTAATAAATCTGAAACAATTTTCAAAGGATTTACTCATCTTTTGTTTTTTTTGTATAAAAACTCATTAATCCTTTGGTGGGTGTGTTGCAGCTATTCATCATATATTTAATATAATTCCTGTTTTGACTATTGGAGGATATGAAGTAATCTTATAAATGCAAGTGTTTAATAAGTTCTAAAGCATCTAGATAATTAAAAATAAGTCACACCTCTTAATTGTCAGAGTCATCTGTCTAATCAGCTATCTTCTGGCTCTTCTTTCCTATGAATTTCCTGACATGAACCTTTCTGACCTCACGGACCACTAAACTCAGTGGTCTGTGATTCAAAATTGTATCATAAATGTTTTATATTAATATCATTATAGATTGTTTAAAAAGTTCCATTTTATTTTAATGAAATTCACTTGTTCAATTGTAACAAATTAGCGCAAAGTTTGTTGCTGCTGCTTGTTTGAAATAAGTTTATGGATTCTTGGCTCTTCCACGAAGGACAACAATTGCACTCGCATTGAATAAAAACCCCCTCCAAACAGTCAGTTTCTGTTTGGAGGGGGTTTTAATTCAAATTTAAAACCAATGAGTAGAAAAATAGGGAAACCAAGCAGTTTGCATTTCTTTGGTCAACTCACGGTTACACGAAGTATTACAAACGTCCAAATTTTTCCACCGACCACCATCTAACACCCGGGTCAAAACTATAAGAGGGAGAAACATCACCAAAAGCATTTTGATATATTTTCAAACTAATAGGAATCAATAAATTTTTAGCCTTATATGACATTGTTAAATACCTATGCAAATCTCAAGTACATTTAAAAAAATAAGTGCAAATTATATTTACATCACAAGACACAGGCGATATGGTACCTGTGGTATACTTGCCACTAATTCAAAGCTCGGAAACAGGAAAATCATTTGATATGTAGACGGTGACGTATGCTATGAATACAGAATACCAAAGTGCACTCTGCACCACGTCTTAAAAAAAAAAAACATTGAAATTGTGCAATTTACTATGGGCACACTCTCCAAAGGGATAAGCAGACTAGAAAACTTCAACTTGTAATATACTGTGTTATGTATACTTAGAACATAACATGCAAGATAATCTGACATTGCAATGTAGCAGTCCTGCACCAATTGAATGTAAATATAACTTCTCAATATTAAAAAACTAAGGCATTTAAAATAGAACAGTTAAATTAATTATAAAGAATACCGACCTGAAGTATATTAGTGCCATTCTTAAAATTTGTAAAAGATCGCATAATATCTTGATTTATATCATCAATGGCCTTCTTCCATCCAGAATTGAAAGATCGGATGAGAGAGGCGACCTTTTCTGAAAAAATGCATGTAAAATGAGATTAACGGATCACCGAAGCGTTATATGTTTCTGGTAAATTACTTACTCTCTTCTTTTTTCAAAATGTCGACGTTGCCTCTTTCTAGATATTTTTCGCATTCTTTTACAAATGATATCATTCCGCCGAAATGAGGCGATAGAACCTCTTCCACGTATTCCTGAGTTCTGGCATTTAATAATTCTTTAAAACTTTCGGATTCCTTAGAATCGTCTTTTGTTCTTTCCTAAAGATAACGTAAATCTCGAAACCTTACATCATAAACACGCCCTATTAAATAATAAGACTCACCAGGAGTACGCTTAGCATCATGTCGTAATTATTAATCAGGAATATCAATTGTTCTTTACGCTCGGGAAATTCCGCGGCCATCCTGAGTATAAAATTTTCTACCTCTCCTTGAAGAGCCGCGAGTAGTCGGGCCACGCATTCGCTTGGGTAACTCTCGTTGATGCCCACGATGGCCGCAGAAAATTCTGCGTATCTTCTGGTAATCTGTAATACGAGATTTCGAATTTTTACGCTAAAAAAATAAACTTTTATGCAGTTAAAAAAAAACACTTACGTAGTGAGGTCTCATGTCTATAGAACCTAATTTCTGAGGATCGCAATCTCTTATGCTCTGTATATTCAATTGAAGAATGTATTCAAATCGTGGCCATAATAATTGAAGCAGGGCTTCCCAATATCTATAAAATTACACGTTTAACTTGTAAAAATATAAGTAATTTTAATACATATATATTTTTTTACTTACTTATCGAGAGCGGGGACTGCTCTTTTGTGCATCAATAGTTGGTAACGATGAATGAGGTGTATGCATAAAAATATTGCAATGGAATCATAACAGTCTTGTACGTAAACATCAATTTGTTTCTGTGAGAAGTTTTAAATTACTATAACTATTAAAAATAAATATCTGTTTAAAAATAAGAACTTACCAAAAATGTGGTAAGTGTTCTACCCATGACGGAATTAAATAAATCCTGCGCCGCCGTATTTGCGGCCATGAAGAATTCGGAGAGGAAGAGATATTCCCTAGAGGAATTGTCGACTAAGGCAAAGTGTTGGCTGCGAAATAAGCTCTCGAATGTGTACTGAAAGCAATTTTCGTTTTCACCATTTAAATAATACTCCCCAATTTAATGATAGTTTGATAAGAAAATAAAATAGAGAAATTTACTTTGGTTTCGTTTTTTTGTGCAGCATGCGGTACAATAATTGGACTTTCTAAATCGGTGGTTAGGACGCTTCCTCTGTTTCCCAGCGTGAATATTGTCGATCGGTTCTTCAGGGAAGGTTTTGAGCTAAAAATACTTGCTAATGTCAAGAAAATACTACAAATAAAGGATTAAAAAAAGTTCTTTTTTAAATATTTTTAAAGGATATCTCGTTTGGCAGTATCTTCTACACCCATAAGGTCATCCTTATCGGCCATCTCTTCAAACTAAATTAAGTTATTTAATAATTTTACTTTAATTAATAAAATGTCAAACTCTTACGGTAGAATACAAACCTGCAATTTCATCAGTCGACTAGAATAACTCTTAAAATAGGAATAATATATTTTCATCATAGTATCGATATACTCGTCTCGGATTTCTCTGGCTATTTCCCTCTCGTGGGTCATTAAAAACTGATAATAAAATTTGTGTTTGAGCATCGCATTCTGCGGCACTTGATAATTCGTCATGGGTTTACGAAACGCATAGATTTTCTGCAGGAGATATTCTCTAATCTTAACGATGGCCTAAATAAAATATATTGATATTTAGACACTCGACTTCTAAACTGATATAAATTTATTCGTAATAAAATGTGTAAACCTTGAATTTTAATTTTTCTAAAATGTCTTTTACGTCTTGACAGGAGCGAGCATCTTTAAAACCTTGTTCCTTGACGAATGATATTTTGTGATCCAGTATAAACAGCTGCTCCAAGAATCCTTTTTCTGTTACCGGTGTTTCTAAAATATGACTGGGATAAAAATATATATATATATATATATATATATATATTAAGAAACTATTAAGCAAATGTACAAGATTTATATAAACTTAAGTTTCATCACAATCATAAAATAGTTTAGAAATTCAAATATTTATTTTTGAGTACAACTGAAAAGGAAAAAATTGTACATTTTAGAATTTCTGTTTTATCTTTTACATCTTTCCACCGTGTGAACACACAAAAGGACCTCTCTTTTCAAGCTCATTGTATGCCTACTATAAGAATAGATATTTGTCACATCAAAAATTTGAGCTAGAGTCTAAAGCAAATAGTATATAAAAAATGACCATTTTCATTTCGTTAGGAAATTTAATTCACTTATCCGTGCAGTAAATAGGCAGGTGCACAAGCACAGGATCTAGGACAAAGGATATATCAAAACAGAACTGACAAATATACTGTAATTATACTTTTGTACATAAATACATGTGAATGATCTTGCATGTTTCTTGTGTATACAAAAATAAGACAATGCTATCTTTATTGTATAATCTGATACTGAAAAATATCTTGCTGGAAACATATAACACTCTTTCGTAATATTCTTAATAATATGCAGTCAAAAAACAATATTCGATTTATCCTTAATTGTTATTTTTCTATCTTATTTTAAATAGATAAAATGGCAATGCTGAAAGAGCCAATGGTTGCCCACTGCCCCGAAACCACACAATACGAAATGAAAAGGTAACAAATAAGAATACATATACAGAAAGGTAAAATATAATGTACAATACATTAACAAAATACACCCCTCCAGCAAAAAGAAATACAATAATAATTTTAAATTAGTTATTATTTTCAAAATTATGAAAATGATGATTACGTAATTGATAGAACCTTTTAAAATCAAATGTAAATATGCTTGAATGGCAGCTAAAGCATCATAAATCTAATGAAAGTGTGGTCGAAATACATTGTCTAAAAAACAGATAATAATTATTATTTAAATTATGCATATGTTCAATACTCAAAGTAGAAGAAAAAATCCAGCAACGAGTTTCGCAACTTTCCCGGCTGTATGAGATTTTATTTTAAAAAATAACTTTTATATTATTAATCGTAATAAATAAAATTGTATGTGGCGCCATCTGTTATGAGATTTTTGTTATAATTTTTTTCTATTTTTAATTAGAAAATGAAAAAAAAAACGTTTAATTTCGAAGGCAGAGATAAGTTTTATAAAAATCTATAAATGCTGACTAGTAAAATCTCCATTAAGTTCAGAATAAACATATATTTAAAATTATTAATTTTATTAATCTTCCACGTCTTAAATGTTGAATATAAAGGCTTATATTAAATAAATACTTAACAACTTTTTAATACGTAATTATTCTTTTTTATATAAACATTTTTGAAATTCCATACGATGAAAAATTCGAAACGCATTAAAACGTATTTTGAAATTTTGAATGCAAATCTAATTAAAGGAATCCAATTGGAATGTTCGAAAATTGATTAGAATTACTGATTTAACGGCTAACCTACAGTTTTTATGCCAATAATTGGAAAAATAAAGAAATGAATACATCTAAATGAGAATTTACTGAAGGAAATGATGGTCAAAGTGTGAAAGATGATGCCACGATTCCTCTTGAGGATGCTTCAAGACATTGACCACTTGACGACTGGATCATTCTGCATGGCCTCCCATAAATTTGGAAAGATTATGTCTATAGATTCAACAAAGAGAAATCACTGTGTATGTTTGGACCAACCAACTGGATTAGAAGAATTGCATGGCAACTATTCCATTCAGTTGAAACGTCCTCAACTATCAGAATGAATATCTGAATGAAATACAATCACTGAAAGCAATTATAATTCTGAAGATAATTTCGATCATATCGGGTCTTCGTACATGCTACGATCCGTTATAGCTATGGCTGGTATCACATTGCTTATAATCCTTTTCGTAGTACATTCCAGTCTTGTGGCAAAAGAGTTGTTTTTGGAGGTCCTTTTACAAAACTACGTTTCCGACAACATTCCATTAGCTTTTTCTAATATTCAGAACAAATCGTATTGGTTGTCGGACGACGAGGGACATTCTATCAGTTGTGGAAAAATAACAGGATCTAGGCATTGTCCTCCTGGTTACATCTGTCTGAAAGACATTGGCATAAATCAACCAGATTACATACTGAATTTCGATACCTTTCTCTCCTCTGTGTTTTGTGTATTTAGCATTGTAATGATGCTAGACTGGGAAAAAATTATAAAAATATCTTTTACACAGCAGGCTCATAGTCACGTGACAGAGACATTCAGATTCTTTACTATAGTATTGGAACACTTCTTCTGGCTTGTGAACATTACGGAATGTCTGAAACATTTCGTTGTTTTTTCTGATACACTGCAACCAGGCACTGATTTGCATTGCTACTTTAGATCTATCTTTAACTATTATTGTATTCAAAGACGGATTTGCCAATGACGGCTGGAGAGTTTTAACGACCCCCTTCATCTCCCCATCCCCTTGACCTATAATCGTCAAAATTTAATAGCATCAATACCCCTAATACACAAATCTTTCTGCAAAATTTCAGAAATTTTCGACAAAAAAAACAGGAGATATTAAACTTCAAAGAGGATAAACAAAATCATGCTCCACCCCCATACACCCAAACATAAAGAAAAAACCCCAGAATTTTTTTGCATTTCTCTACCTTTCAAAGTGTCCTGAATCGAAAAATGTAAATATCTTGGGAGTGATTTTTTACCAATTGCCATATTTCCCCTTTGTTATATATAACAACAGGAAGTAAAAATAGATTTGAAAAACCATTATAATGTTTATAGTAAAATAGTTGAAAATAATTTTTTGTAAAATTTGACATACAACTAACATTTATTGGAGAATCGGTAAAGGAAAGATTTGATAATATATTTAGCAATAAATAGGATTTATACAATTCAAATACTAGCTTCTTGAGAGTAGATTTCAGCCCTGTAGTCTAAATTGGAAAAGTATAATCAACATTAATTTTGCAATGTCTTCACAACATACTTCTATATATTACTAGCAATTTAGTAACATTTTTAATATAATTATTGAAGGTGGGCTTCTTATCAAATGTTTTGCCAAAATTGCAAATAATATCCAAGTATGGAATTGACTGTTTAGAAAAAAAAGGGGATCAACAGAGATTTTTCAGTAAGGAATAACAAACTATTTTTTTTATTAACTTGAAGATTTAACATCCCTAAAGAAATAATAATGAAGTTATTTTTGTAATATATTTAGCATCAGAATGTATTGGTTTTAAATCACCAGGAAAAATTAATAAAGATTGGAAAGAAGAAATAATTCTATTAATAAATACAGAAAAGAATAAAGTATTTTTATATACTTTATTCTTTTCTGTATTTATTAATAGAATTATTTCTTCTCTCATATTATCTTTTATTTCTTTAAACACTCTTAAAATTATCTCAAACATCTTCCCAATTTTTTTACAAAAGTTAATGGTATCCTGTCTGGTTTATGATATGAAACTGGCATTTTCTTCATAACAGTAGCAATTTTATGAAATGTAAATTGAATATTATATTAAAGTTTATGAAACTTGGCACCATTATAATAATACTATAATAATAAATCAAACTGCTAAAGTTGAGATTACCAAAAGTTTTTAATTAGGAATGTTTTCGACCTTGATTTAAATCAGTGATTCCCAAAGTGGATGCTACTGCTCCTCGAGGATGGTAAAAGACTCAAGCGGATGCTGGAATGCAAAGGGGCAATAGTGTGTTAGAAGACACGAGTGACAAAAATTTCTTCTGAAAGAAACAAGAAATGTATGCACTAAAAGCAGATGATAGTCTAAAAAGTTTGGAAAACACTGATTTAAATCAGGATCAAAAACATGTTAAATTCTTCTGATAACATCCATCAAACTTTAACAATTTATTTGTTTCTTCATTATTATGATTATCAGATTTAGTGGGAAATTCAAAATTCTTAAATGAAGACTAAAGTGTGCTGTATTAGGAGAAACAAAAACAAACCCTCTCATGTTTATAAGACTACCTGGTATTGTAAGTATTTTATTATCAAGAAAGAGAGTTTATTATCAAGAAGCAGTTTCTCTTACATTTAGATTTTCCTGAAATAACTAGAAATAAATTGCCAAAAGATACGTGAATCAAAAGAAAACTTGTCTATGACTGAATTAAAATAATCAAGATACCTTTGATAACATAAATCATTTTTTGAAAATGCATTATGAATATATAAATATTATTGAAAAAGAAATTTCTGGTTACTTAAATATACAACCTTTAAGTAACCAGAAACTTTCTTTAAGGTTAAAATCATGCCATGTTATGTTCAAAAGATTGAAATCTCTGCAAATAATTACTTTATGGTTATCAGAAAGAAGAAATAAGAGTATCAAACAGTCCACCAGATTTTTTAACAGACTATATTAATTACCCTTGATATAACCCAATAAAAATCTGACAGATACATTGTTTGGTATTACTAATGTATCAAATTATATTATTACACAAATTATCAACCATTAAAAACTAATTAATGACTATCAAATTACTGTAGTTCAATCTAGCTTTTATAATTTAATACATTTTAAAATACTTATTTAATACAATAAAAGCTAATATTGAGAATTAGTTTTCTTGTGTTTGTCTCATTTTATATTGTTGTATCCAGTGGCAAATTTCTGCACAGGTGCACACCTGGGACCTCATAAATCAAGAATGCCTCAAAATTCAGCTCTCAAAATAAAAAAAAAAAACATTTAATAACCCTATTTTGAAATAAACCATATACCGGTGGTCCAAAAAAAGTGAGACATAGGGAAATAACATTGAAAATCAACCAATATAAAATTATAACTGCCTGGCTATATTTAAAGGTTTGCTGATGTTCAGGTTGTATTAATTATGAAAACTGAAACTTGAAAATGAAACTTAATAATTCTTGTTCCAATAAGGTACAAGAATTATTAAGTTTCATTAAGTAAAAAAGTTAAAAACAAAAAAAAAAATGTAGTAATACATGAATATAAAAAATAATTTATTTTTAAGTTTTAATACTGATTTGTATTTCATGAAGTAAGTATAAAAAGGGTGCAAATATTATTAAATAATTTTATTTTTAACGAAAATTAATAATAATATTCAAGACATAATATCAATGTTATTTCTGTGTCTCACTTTTTTTTGGACCACCAGTATACTGCCTACCAGAGTAAAAAACGTGTGTAGAATGCACACTGTAGGGTGTAGGGGTAGTGAAAATATTTAGAGGGAGCCTCAAAATTGTATTGCGCCTGGGGCCTCTAAAGTGCTAAATCCACAACTGTATCATCAATTTTATTGTAATGCTTGAACAACATAATACAAAAAGTATGGTAATATATTTATCAAACTTCCTTACAAATATAAAGTTATAACTATTTATTCAGTTATTACAGTATATAATTATTATTCAGTAATGTATTCAATAAATTTTTTAATTAACACACAAAAAGTGTTAATCAAATTAATTTCTCATACAATTATTACAATTCATAATTATTATAGTACTATGATCATTCAAAATTATAAATTTATATAATGTATACTATCAAATGATAATACAGGATTCTTATCAACTGTAATATGGCTAATTATGATAATTTTGAAGTTTTCACAGGCTCAAAGTCAAAAAATGGACACTTTTGAGTTATTGAGTGGCCAAGGTACAAAAAAAGCATAATTTTTGCATATGTCAAGCCATAAATTATACCACACTATACAGTGTGCTCCTCTATGTGGTGTATGAACAGCTTTCTTCTCAGAGAATCAGTCTGCTGAGCCTTTATAGTAGTTGAAAAGGAACTCTGTAGACATATCACTCTATACTTTGAAACAGAAAAGATTTCAGGCTTCACAACACACAGGTGAATTACTGTTTCTGCTTCATGAATTCTCAACTCAAAAATGTCCATTTTTTTACTTTGTTCCTATAGAGACTTTTTATCGGGACCACTAGAATAACAAAGTATCAAAGATTCGGCCAAATCCTCTGGAACCTAATTCTCATAAGATTTGTGCAGAGTTCTTTAATTATTAAAAATAAATCAATTAATTCTGGAAAAAAATATTGATCTGGAATGGTACTTTAACTCACAACTTCTGCCTACTGTGTAGATGCATCATTATCAGTTATGCTACTCAAATCTCCTTCTGATCTTTGCTTCCAAACTAATTAATTATAGACAAATAAGAATTTGGCTGTATCATTCAATTAAAATATATCAAATTTGTTTTACATGTAATTATATATATATATATCATACTGGAGTAAAAGTTTGAGTTGACTGAGTGCAATGGACAGGGCTGTCAAAAGGGGAAAAAACTACATTTTTATTTTTCCTGGACCCTCAAAAAACTGGATGCCTGAACTACTACTAAAAATTATAACCAGTGGCAACCTACTGGGGGTCTGGAACTGAATTCAGGCAGATTGAAAAACTGTAAGGTCTATCCAGATATGTCTGTCAGCATCCTTAATCATCTGGATGCCTCACCGTGGGCCTAGCCAAACCTAGAATGGACTTTTAAAAAAAAAAAAACAAATCCATCCTGTAGGCCTCTTAGTACCCACAAGATGGAAAGAGTTTTAAAGAAAACTATAATGTTATTTTTACTAACAAAAAATAAAATGGGTGCTGCATTCTGTTAATAAAGAAACATTCTAAATATTTCATTTGTTTAAAAAAAATGACAAAAGGGGCAGCTCTATTCCAGACCCAATATAAGCATGTGACATCCTGGCCATGGAAGGCTGAAGGCATGTAATCATCTCCAGTTGACACAGATTTGACCAATATGGTTATATCTTCTAAATTAATTAGCTTGGGAGCAAAACTAAGAAGTCTGGTTAGCAAAACTGATAACACATCTGCACAGTAAGCAGGAATTATGAGTTTAAGTCCTAGTCAATATAAATAAATCTTTGTTTTTCAGATTTTCTAAATTAATTTATTTATTTCTAATGATTAAATTTAACACAAGTTGGTGGCTTAATTATCTATCACTAATTCAAATTACTTAGTATACTAATAATTAATTTGCCATTTTATAGCCTGCTATGAATCCAGCTTTACTGTTCTGTTATTAATGTATATTGGATTTGATTTTATACATAATAAAATATATTATTTTTGATCATACTTACTTGATCATAATATCAGGTACAATCATTTCATCCACAAATTGACTGAGCTCACCTCGTACTGCCTACAATAAATAATTTTAAATAACTTTTTAATACGGTGGCATTCAAGTAATGTATTGATATAACAAAACTATATAATAATAAAACATTAAAATATTGAGTTTATCTTTTTTTATTCAATAGTCATTTTATTCAATGTCTTATGCTCTCTGGTAATAAATGAAAGTAGTGAAATAAGACAAGAGTGATTAGCAAAATCAGTTCATAAAATATTATTATATCTCCATTTATACTTTTGTCAATTTGTTAATATTATGTTTTATAAGGAATCATTAATTTAAACCTTTGATTATATAGAAACGAGGTGCAAATAACTAATACAAATCTAAGCTTTTGTTCTTTTAAATTTGTACTTTGTTCTCTAAAGAGAAAATAATTCTGTACATTGTTTTATTTATTAATAAATAGTCCTCTTCGTCATGTAATGTCATTCAATATTTGTCTACTTTCAATAATAGAATTATCTGACTTGTTTTATTAATTTTTAATCAAACAATAAAATGTATACATTAAATTAATAGATAACAGATATTTCCTTAATAATTGTCATGCTAATTAATGACTTTTTATTTATGACTCTTTCTAGAATTAACTTTTTAATTATACCCACAATAGAGATGGCCAGTTGTTGAGATATGAATAATGCTAATTATGGAATTACCCATCCCTCATCACCTAGGCAGATATGCACAGGGCCAAAGACGAAATGGAGCCCTAAAATGCGGTATCAAAACACGAACAGAATTATATTTAAATTTTCAAATTCTGTCACCACTGCAGCCTATTTCATAACAGTTTTAGTTAAAGTTAAAAATTAATTAACTGTTTCTATTGTATTTGTTTTTTATTTTTTTTTTAAAAAAGTCAAATAAACATACTATTCTGTTTATACATGAAAGAAAGGAAACCAAAAATATAATCTTAAACAAGGAACATGAAAAGCTAGTTATGAAACAGAGGATGACCACTCCAGGATAAACACTCATGAAAAATACTTGGGGTTCCTTGTCTAATGGTCAGATAACAAGAAATTGTACTGACACTTTCCTGCAGGAATGTTTATTCATATTAATAATGTTAATAATTCGTAAGATGAAATCTATTCATTTCTTTCTATGGTTTAAAAATGTTTTAAAAATGGTTAGTATGTTTCCTTTGTTTGTATCTACCTTTTCAGTCTTCTTGTTAGCAGAAACACTTGAGTACTTGCTAAATATTTTTTTTTTCAAAATTCTTCTCTCAGCCAACACTCCATGATTTTTCAATTTGGGATATACACAATATTAAAAGCACTATAAATTTTTTTGATTCCCACTCTATTTTTATATGAAAAATACTTAAAATATCAAAGATTATTAGAGCACAAAATTTATATTTTGTGCTCTAATAATCTTTGACTGATATATCCATTTTTACACTGCACTATGACATACCACAGATGATGGGACATTAATTAAACCTGTGTATGCTTGTTTGGCATGAGTGTCCATCACTAGTATCGTACTAGTATGTATAGTACCATTGGACATCAGACTGGCAACTCCTGTCATTAGATTCAATAGGCTTGTGCTGCAGATATCAATGAATTAAGGCATATCAACGATTGTATTACTATTTATATGCTGGATACTTTTTACGGTTATTTTTTATGATTTTCTAGCTTTAGGTTGTTTTACTGTTTTTACAATTTTCATTATCTTCTCAAACATTATATCATGATTTCAGTTCAATTCATTACTGATAAATCAGTTCCATCTGTTTATAAGGCTATAAATAACTCTATCACATGTAGAGGACGTCATAAGAGGACTCAATCAGAGACTAGAACAATTACACTTCATCCCAAATCTGCATTGACACATTCATACATCACTAGACTCAACAGATTTTATTGTGACACCTCAAATTTTATTGGCAGAACCCTAGGATTCTGTGGAACACAAGTTGGAAACCCCTGGCCTAAAGTATTTATCAATTTCCTTAATAATAAGCATATACAGGTAACCCCCGTATAACACGGTAGTTACGTTCCAAAAAATTGCCGTGTTATGCGAATCCGTGTTATACGAAACAAAGAACTAATACGAAAAGGAGGGTTAGGTTCCAAAAATTAAAAAACATGCTAGTATATTTTCATAATTAAGATAAATATCTTCATTAAAATTTTTTTAAGTGATACATATTAATATAAATTAAACAATGTTTTCTTCGTCATCACTAAAAACACTATTAATTAACCGAGAGCGTTTTCTTTTTGGCAAGTTATCCTTATCCTCTGAGCATTTTTCTGCATTATCTTCAGATCCATGCTTTACCTTTTGCAAAATGTATGTAATTTTAGATTGCTTGCTTCTAGTTAAAAGGTCTTTATAAATTTCCTTATATGGTGCTAAGCACTTATGAAGAATAAAGCAAGTATGGAATAAGGGAAAAACATTCGGCAACATCAGAAGCAGAAGCGTCGCGATCTGGCAACATTGAAACAAGTTTCGAGAAGGACCACGTGTATCGACAGAAGGCGAGAAGAGAAAATTTACATACTTAAGTACTAATAGTTCACGAAAATAATAATTTTCGTGAACTATTATTACTTAAGTATGTAAAAATTTATTACATTTCCTGTTGTACGAGGGTTTTACCCAATTCTCGAACCGTGTCAGAGTGAATCCGTGCTATAAAAGTACCGTGTTATACGGGGGATGGTACCAATTCTCGAACCGTGTTAGAGCGAATCCGTGCTATAGAAGTGCCGTGTTATACGGGGGTTACCTGTAGTTTAATTTATATTTAAACATGGTATCAAGTTTTGTTCAACAAAGTACAAAGGTACAAAGGAATCATTTCATTTTGGGCATCATTCTATTGGAATAAAGTAATAATACATATTTCAACTAAATGATATTTTAAAACATATAATATCTCCAGATTTGGATATGTTTTGTGTTATAAATTAAATAATTTTCCATGAAAACTTTTTTCTTCTTAATTCTTTGAAAGAATAATTTTGTTATCAATTAAATAGATTTTTATAAAGATTAATAATTATCCTATATTTTGGCAAATAAATTAATCTATTTATGGTAATAATAATGGAATTTAAATCATAAAATCAGATATATTCATTGTAAAAAGACATGCAAAATGACATTATCAGAAATATAATATTAAATAATAAATATTTTTATAAGACTATTTGGCTTTTTGTTTCTTAATAAAGATAATTACCTGTCGATTCTTCAAACGTATATTCATGGTGACAGATTGTTGTTGGAGTGTAAGTATTTCTTGGCTTATACTACCAAGATCATTTTGAAAAGATCTCAACATTTGTTCCATTCTCTGAAAATAATAATAGGACAAAATGATAAATGATATTATTAAGTTTCAAATAAAATTAACTTGTACACACAATAATTACAAATAACTTACTTCTAAAATTTCATCACATGCATGAATTTGGTTATGTAAACTAGCTATATTTTGACTTTCAGTTATATCTTTAAAAAGTAAAGTTAAGAATCATTCATAAAATGTATAATTCTATCAACATAGTTTTATTCTTAATAATGATAATCATATTAAAGAATTACAGTAATATATTTCTCTATTTTTCTTATGAAAAATGCAACATTTATTCATAAACAATCATCTTCAAATCCAATATGCAATTGTGATAAGCCAACAACTACCAAATTACAACAGGCTAATATATCGTGAATATTTAAAATTAATTTCTAAATAATTTGTCACTAAAGGAAGGTGTTAGGTGCCATCTCTTATTAGATTTAATAATTATAATTAAATTAAATAATTTAGAAAATTCTGGAAGAAAAGAATTGTCAATGGAGTATCAATGACAATGTATCCACTCAGTAAGCAGCAGTTACAAGTTCAAGTCCTGCTCTGGGCCAATTCTTTTCTTCCAGAATTTTCTAAATTATTTAAATCAATTATAATTATTAAATGTAATAAGAGATGGCACCTGATGACTCCCTCTAATGACAAATTATTTAGAAATTAATTTAAAATATTTGCGATATAACAGTCTAATGTAATCCGGTAGTTGTTGGCTTAATTGCCATTGATTTTTCTTTGAATAATCAATGGCAATAACGAAGACATGTTCTGAGGCATATAGAGTAGAGCAACGATTATCCGAATATCGATCAACTGAAACGTCTATTAACCAAAAGTTTTCCAGTCAGCAAATTTAAATTTCCACTAGTGCTGTGGTGCTGCAATCTTTGGCTACTCCAGTATTACTTTTGTTGGTGTGTGTGTTTTAGCTGGCAGCACTAGCACTACCATGAGAGGGTACTTAAAAACATGCCAGGATTTGAACGAATTTCAACATAATCGGTTATCCGAAAAATCAATTTTCCGAATAACCCCAGTCCCCAATTGATTCGGATGATCGAAGCTCTACTGTATATTAAAAAATAAATACTGAAGAAATATATAAGTTATATATACTAAAAACAATATGCATTTTCTTTTCTAAAATGATTTATTTATAAATTATTAGTAATAAATGTAATTGATTAGCTTATACAACAAATTTTTTAATACATAATGAAAAATTAATGTTCTGTAAGAAGGATACAATCCTTAATGGAAGCATTTTCAACATCTTGTAATTCTTTTTCAATTTGTCTTGAATATTGACGTAGATCCATACCCTAAAAGATTAGAAAAAAAATAATAAGTAATTTTAAAAAACAAAAAATTAACACAGAATTTCAGACAACAACAAATATACAATACCGAATTAAGTGCTTCTTTAATGAAGTCATCCTCCAAGTTTTCTTGAATGTGCACTAAATATAAATTTCATAAATTTGTAAGTCTAAAATGTATTAAAAAATTTCAAAATCTATAATATAAAATCTAATATCTAATCAATTGATTTCAATTACCTCAAAAACTATATAAATAATATTCATCGGGTCTTAAACAGATCTCATTCTGGAATCAACTATGACAAAATCTAGTAATTATTTTATAATGTACAATGTACAACATTTTACCTTCCTTATAAGCACTAATTTAGTCACCATATTTAGAAATCATTTTTGAAAAATCTCAAACAAGTAAATTCTTAAATAAAACAAATTATTCAGAAATGTAATTTCCATTCTTTAAATATTTAACATGTTAATTTTAATTACAATTATAACATTTTTTTAATTATCCTTTCCATAGTTAAATTATCATTAACTAACATAAAAAATAAAAACATAAATACAGAATTACAGTATTAATGCAAGTAATTTTAAAAATTAAATACAGCAGAGCATCACGCAACGGAGAAAAATTTCAACACGGGATATGTTAAACTAATTTTTCGTACATAAATTGGTTATCCGAAATATCAGTTATACGAATAACCCCAGTCCCCAATTGATTCGGAAAATCAACGTTCTAGTGTAATGCACTTTTAGTCAGAATAAAATCAGTTATTTCTTGTGATGTTTATAAGTGGCGTGCCATCATTGGAAGCGGTGGATGTGCCGCTTCTTTTGTATTTTCTAAAAAATAAATACATATTAATTTTAATTATATGAAAATAATCGCACAATATTTTATTAGAGAGGTTGAGGCACATGTTTTAAACGTGTACGTGTGACGTTCGGCACCGCTTTCCCGTAAGCCTAAAAGTTTGACAATGATGTTTGGATAGTCGGTGGAATCACGCTCGACATTCCAAACACCACCGTCAAACTTTTAGGCTTACGGGAAAGCGGCGCCGAACGTCACACGTACACGTTTACACGTTTAAAACGTGTGCCTCAACCTCTCTATTATAACCGCATTATGTATCTTATTACAAATTTCTATACTACACGTGAAAAAAAGATAAGATTGCTATTGTATATTCTAATATTAGTGGCAGAGTGGAAGCTCTGTATCGTCCGCATCCAAAAAAACAGATTCGCGCATGCACTTTACAGAGCATCAACCTCACCCAGTTTAGCCGGTGGAAGCCTAGGACCTCGGGTGGATGCTACACATATTCCGCATCCAATTCTATCCAGGACTGGTTCTGGGCTGTTAGCCGCCTGCCCGCTAGATATTTGGCCGCCCTCGCCCAATTACATGAATCACGAGTAGATTTATAACTTAACCCAACCAATAAGACTGGTATGTTTTTATGACAGTTCTGTATAGTTGACGGGAGTTTAAAAAAATCCATTAAAATATTTAATATTTTTATTCCGCTTACTGATTTTATATTACTCATGGATTTCAATGTTAAACCAGTGATATTACAATCTCGTAATATCACTAGTTTAACATATTTAACAATGCCCTTAGAGATGGTATGTAGAAAAAAACATGTACAATTCTTGTATAATGTTAAAAAATTAACTGTTACTTTGGTAGCATCATTTACAACTAAATTTAATGAATGAGAGAGATACACAAGGTACAGAAAAAGCTCTATAATTTATTTTCCTTAAATTTACGATTTATGTATTGTCATAAAAATTTGTCTTTCCACTTTTTCCCCGAGACTGCAGATATACAAGTACAAAGTAACCGGTTTTGACTTATTTCTACTTAAGAAATAGTTAAATAATTAAGCGATTAGGGAATTGGGGACGTAAACAAAACCCTGACGTAAGAGCCGAAATTTTACTTAAACAAAAGCTTAACCGAACCATCTCTAGGCAAGTACAGTGGAGACTGATTTCTTCGTATTATTAATATAATAAAGACAGAAAATTTTCCAGTTCAATGAGAGTGACCGAAAAGTTGTAAATTTTGGAAATTTCTGAGGACACTTGGTCCTAAAATGAATTAGTTAGAAAACAAATGACTATCAAGTTTAACATATTTAGATTTTTACAGCTATGGTGAGAAACGTTCAAAATCTACAACAGTCCTATCGCGTGCTTTGACATATACTAGTGATGCGACAAAAGAGGTATTTTACATTGACCGGTATCGGCACCCTGGGGATTTAACACTCCGCGTGTATGCACGCTCTGCAACCGTCTTTGATTCCATCCATTAGTCACTGGTAGGGAGCTATTTGACTAAGTGCATTGTTTTAAGATTTAAAAAGTAAAGAATATTTTATATTTTTATGTACGTTTCTTTACAAAGCTATATTTAATTATAATTTTCTTTAAAAGTATATTCATACAATTGAAGAATATTTTATACCAGGTATGTACCTGTATGTCCACCACACATTTTATTTCACCAAGTTTTTATTATTTTATTTTTAATTGTAGCCCTTATATTGTGGCTAGCGATTCGGAATGTAATTGTGATATTAAAAATACATTTAGAAAAGCCTGTGGTTTTTACTGGCTTATCGAATAAATGATACGAATGGACCCTAGACCATCACTGACAGGCAATTGACTGATTGCCCCTGGATGTCGGCTTCTTACAGAAACACAGCTTCTCTATCATCAAATGTCACGGCACGCCACTGTTGTTTATATATATTTTTCAAAACAAAAAACATATTTTTTATACTTTTATAAAATAATGTAATATAACAAAAAATAAGCCTTACTCCTGATAATTAATAAATGTTTTAACAATATTTACACTCTGTTTTATACATCTGCATGTTAATTACTTTTTAAATTCAATTCCTAGTAAAAATATACAAAGTTATAGAATTAATTCATATGTACTTTGATATTATTATTCTATCTTCAGATAAACAGTTTGAAAAATGAAACAAAATTTAAAAATTTCAAAATTATTTCTCTGAAAATGAAATTCTGAAATTTTAATTAATTCTAAAGTCATTTGTGAATAAGAAATAATTCATTTCTCTAATACATTGTATATAAGGACAGTGTCGTAGCTACATATTCAGCCCTGGAGCAAGTATAATCAGTGTGCCCCTTGTTACTCGGAAGAGGTCTCACAAAATTTATTTTAAACGTTTAATTTAAAAAACATATATCTAATTATTCCGATTTAAAACCTTACTTAATAACAATTTATTTGAGATTCAAGACATTTCAAAAATAAGATATTCAATTTAATAAATACAAATATAATAATAAAACAAAATATAATTCTTTAAGTACAGATTACATAATAATATTTACTACACATTATATAAACTGTTTTTTAAAAAACTAAGAAAACGCATATTGAAAATCTATGTATGGAGTATAGCACTTTATGCAGCAGAAACATGGACACTAACAAAAAGAGATGAACAAAGATTAGAGGAGTTTGAAACATGGTGCTGGAGAAGATTCCAAAAGATTAGATGGACAGAAAGAAAAACCAATCAGAAAGTACTGGATCTAGTAGAAGAGGAAAATGGTTTGGCCATAACATGAGGAATAGCCAATGGATGAGAACACTCATGGAGGGTGGGATAGGTGGAACCAGGCCCAGAGGTAGACCGAGACAAGATTACATCAAGCAAATGATGAAGGATACTGGAACAAGTAGCTATCGGGAGCTCAGAGAAATGACAACCAATCGGGAGAGATGGAGACCACATTTTCAAAGTGCTGCCTACCAGTCTTACGACTGAAAGAACTCACGAGAGAGATATAAACTGTATTGACAAAATGTATGCAAGTTTAGTTTCATAACAAATACATAATAATAATATATATATATATATATATATATA